>NC_056598.1:27122962-27123091 GCF_018340385.1 Cyprinus carpio | reverse complement strand
GTATTTTAACCTCCTAAATTACTACCCCAATTCTATAATGGTAAAATTTATTCAGACCGATGGGATTTTTTATGACATTATTTATTTTTATTTTTAGAATAGGCTAATTGTAGCATAAATGGATGAATA
>NC_056598.1:27121796-27121962 GCF_018340385.1 Cyprinus carpio | reverse complement strand
TCAACTATAAAGATATTTTTCATCCTCAGGTATATTATTTGAACATGAACCAAGGACTTAAAATCAGTCCAAACAAACTAGGAAAAGAAGAAATAGCTTTCGCATTTGCTCCATAAAATTAGATTCACTGTCCTAATTAACAAGAGCTCGAAACATAGATTTACAA
>NC_056598.1:26883424-27118910 GCF_018340385.1 Cyprinus carpio | reverse complement strand
GTCCAGCGAGCATGGACAAAAGCTCTCCAGTCCGGATCCTTGATGTAGGGCAGACACGCGTCCAGAAAAACCTCACATCGCTTGAATATGTCGCAGCAAATATGTTTGAGAAAATTAGTTCAAATGAATGAGTTCGTCATGTTGACCGGAACCACTAGAGTAGGTACAAGCATCTTCAAACACCAAAAAACTTAACATGGTCAGATGTAAACAGATTTAGGCTTGAACAGCAATCCACACCAGCCACAAGGACCAATCGGTGCTCAGCTCACTGTTTCCATCAACTGCTCCCGCTTCTCTCAGCTGTGTGTCGACGTTGCTGGTGCATGCCATTGATCACCTATCTATCATGGCTCCTAAAAAGCTAGTTTTCTCCGATTTTAACCGGCGTAATAAACGGATATCATGTCCCGCGCACAACATGCGTGTATCTGATATACAAGATTCGTCACAACACCGTTCTCAATCAAATAACGTTTATCTTCACATCAGAACAAGCTTGGGGTTGCCAAGAATGACCCATGCCTCCCTCCAATACGGGTCCACTAGTTCCCTCCCATATGTCCTGTACAGTGGAAAGTTTATGGACCATCACGTTATGAATGTCGGGTGAGAAACATGGCGAATAACAACAACTTATCGCATGCAGTGCGTCACCGTGCGTGTTGTGTCAATGATCTACCACGACACGGTATTTCGGCAATAACGTCGCTGAACCTGAAGGTTGCCTCGTGAGTGGGTGAACATTACGTGGCCACTGAACTCTATCCATCAACTGCTATAACATCTCCATCATACGTGAAAGCACTTGACTTTCAGGCTGCCTGTGTATTCTGTGTCATGGTTTGGACTACAGGCAGGTTTGGAAGCAGAACATGACCGGACATGAAACAGTACTGGGGCTCTGCTGAGAGTTTCTGGTCCTGCCTTAAATGTATTTTGCGCCAATGTTGGAAACTTGATGCATCCTGAATAGCAGCTGGCCCGGAAAAGCTGATGAGGTGATTATGCTCAGTATGTTCCTTATAAGCACAGTCTGAAGTGTGGCTCTTACATACGCACCAGCACGACCATGTATTCTGTTGATAGTCATCAGTTCTGCTCTGTATGTCTTCCTAGCTCTCCACTCATGAATAGGCTTACATTTGAATACACTAGTCAAACCTGGGTATGGACAGTGCTTGATGAACATTCCGTGTTTAAACTCATCAAATCATATCAGCCAGCTGCTTTCCTTGTCTATGAAGGCCCATCATTTGCCCAGATCAGACAGGCCTTGTTGATCCGAATCCAATAGTCTACTGGATTCTCTCCGACTCTGGGAAGAGTTAGCATAGAAATCGGCAAGAGGTAGGCAAGATGAGGTCTCATGAAATACTGTAACGGAATATATATAAATCAGGCTCAGGGATTCTGCTTTACATCAAGCGTCTATGATCGCCTACGCAGGACTGCATTTTAACGACATCTTTTTGCTTTCCTGAAGCCTGCTCATAATTTCACTCAGCTTGTTCTGTGAGATGGGACATTTTTGCTTTCTGTACTACAAGCTTTGGTTCGATCAACCCACTCTTTAAGCACAATACTTGTTTCAGATCTGTACTTTTCCACGAAACATGTCATGGTACTGACAGATTCCACAATGTACTGACAATTGTTGGTACAACATGAGTCATAGACTGTTCTGGTCTCATCTTTGGGTCGAGTGTGGTGGTCTAGTGAATCGCTTCTGGCTAGTTATTGCCTTGCATTCACTAAGGCTCTGCTGAAAGCAAGCCTGGAGACGATTGATTCTCCAATCTGCCGTACCTACTTGGCCCATACTATATCGTGTGAGGTGGCTAAGAGGCATCCCTCCTCAGTATTAGGTGTCGAATTCTTTTCACAAGTACAAGGGAAACTCAGCGTGGCCTTATCCTTTTGACGACCAACTCCCTGAGAATATCTGTTGTAAATGTGAAACCACGACCCCCATTTTCTGTGGTCACTTGTGAGACCTTGACTGACCCCACCCCCTTCTAGCCACCTTCACTGAAACCATCATTCGTCAGGAAGCTCCAGCGAGCCAAGCACCCCTCCCTCTGGGGAAAACAGTGTGGTCCTCCATGAATGTTCTGTCCATATCAGTATCACAGTCATCGTTTTCAGTCATATATCTTAGTCACAGTATTTACCAAGTAATGAATGAGTATGTATTATAGATTGCACTGCAAAAAGAGAAATAATGAGACACTAAAACAACACTCCACTTGGAAAATATAAAAAGTAAAGAAAAAAAACTAAATCAGTGTAAGTGTGCTCAAAAAGTCACGACCATATTCAAAACTGTGTTAGGTCACTTCGATAATCACTCAGCTGTGGTCATGTATCGTGTATGCGTTTACTGTCTTTGTCCATAACACTGAAGATAAACAAACAGGGTTTCAACCACACGTATCTGAGGAGCAGCAACCACGGCCGATCTGGTTCGAGCTTTGATCAGGGATCCAAAGAGTCACGGCACCAGTGTAACGATTGTTGTCCCGCAATGTGGCCTTAACACATCCCCACAATCCGTCACAAATTTTTGAATGGACAATGCACACCAAGACTCTGTTTGTCTTTTCTCTCTTTTATTCTCCGCAGCAATGATATTGTGTTCTGAGAAATTACATCAAAATGTATTATTAGACAGGGTGATAACACTGCTGACATAAACCTAACCCTTTTCAGCAGTGTGAACCATTTTCCTTTCCTGCTGAATTACGTACAACTTGTAAACAATTTCATGTTAACAAAGGACAAAAATAAACATGAAAATCACATACCTGAGAAATACATCAAAATGTATTATTAGACAGGGTGATAACACTGCTGACATAAACCACTGAAATAAGAAAAACATAAAATTAAGATAACTGTGTGTATTCCATTAAGCTATCTGATGTTGCATCAGCAGTAGCACGGGGTAATTCACAGCATGAGTAACGAGGCACAACGATAAGTACTCAACAAAGTATCCATCGGAATATAAACCCATCCAACTCACTACGCACATTTGTTGATATAATCAACTACAAACCGTTTACATCAGAAAAACTCTTATTAAACACACTTTTATCACTTTTTTAAAACACCATACACAGGAGAGAAGTCAGAGATAACACGCTTACCCGCAGCAGTGTGAAACCATTTTCTGCTGAACTCGGTAAGCATGCAAGGACAAAATAAAGAATGTCTGCAATGCATTAACCCACTAGGGGGGCACCAAAATACCTTTAGATTTGAATTGTACCCTCTAATTTCATGGAATTCAACATCCAAGCACATTTTCACAAATCGCCGTCAGCTTTGCCACGCTGGTGCAGAGCACGGAATTCCGAGTATGGGTTTACCATACTTGGCTGTATGTATGTCATGTCATGTCATGTCACTTACGTTCACTATAAAATAGGGTGACCAAACGGGCCATTTTTCCCAGGATTATGCCAGGATTTCTATATTGCCTAAAATATCCACGTTTTGGCTTTGTTTGTGCAGCGCCAGACCGATTGTTGTATGACAAAGTACTGTGAGAGCTCTAGAGAGCAGACGGCTTCTTGGTGCTTTTGAATCTCTCTCACGGTACTTTGATGTCATACACCCAATCGGTCTGCTCAGTGCTGCTTCAAGTCGAACACTAATATGTACACGTATTTGCAATCACTTTGACCGTTCTCTGTAAATCCCACCTTCTCACACACCACGATTGGTCGATTACGTACGAAAATGGCACATTTGGTCACCCTATATACAGGTGCTGGTCATATAATTAGAATATCATCAAAAAGTTTTATTTCTCATTACACACAGACTGAAGTGAAACTTATATATTATATTCATTCATTACACACAGACTGATATATTTCAAATGTTTATTTTCTTTTAATTTTGATGATTATAACTGACAACTAAGGAAAATCCCAAATTCATTATCTCAGAAAATTAGAATAATGTGAAAAGGTTCAATATTGAAGAAACCTGGTGCCACACTCTAATCAGCTAATTAAAACACCTGCAAAGCCTTTAAATGGTCTCTCAGTCTAGTTTCTGTAGGCTACACAATCATGGGGAAGACTGCTGACTTGACAGTTGTCCAACAGGATTTTCAAAGAGTGGACTGCAGCTGGAGTCAGTGCTTCAAGAACCACTACGCACAGACGTATGCAAGACATGGGTTTCAGCTGTCAAATTCCTTGTGTCAAGCCACTCTTGAACAACAGACAGCATCAGAAGCGTCTTGCCTGGGCTAAAGACAAAAAGGACTGGACTGCTGCTGAGTGGTCCAAAGTTATGTTCTCTGATGAAAGTAAATTTTGCATTTCCTTTGGAAATCAGGGTCCCAGAGTATGGAGGAAGAGAGGAGAGGCACACAATCCACGTTGTTTGAGGTCCAGTGTAAAGTTTCCACAGTCAGTGATGGGTTTGGGGTGCCATGTCATCTGCTGGTGTTGGTCCACTGTGTTTTCTGAGGTCCAAGGTCAACGCAGCCGTATACCAGGAAGTTTTAGAGCACTTCATGCTTCCTGCTGCTGACAAACATTATGGAGATGCAGATTTCATTTTCCAACAGGACTTGGCACCTGCACACAGTGCCAAAGCTGACCAGTACCTGGTTTTAAGGACCATGGTGTCTCTGTTCTAATTGGCCAGCAAACTTGCCTGACCTTAACCCCATAGAAAAATCTATGGGGTATTGTGAAGAGGAAGATGCGATATGCCAGACCTAAGAATGCAGAAGAGCTGAAGGCCACTATCAGAGCAACCTGGGCTCTCATAACACCCGAGCAGTGCCACAGACTGATCGACTCCATGCCCACGCCACATTGCTGCAGTAATTCAGGCAAAAGGAGCCCCAACTAAGTATTTGAGTGCTGTCCATGCTCTTATTTTTCTGTGTCATACTTTTCAGTTGGCCAAGATTTCTACAAATCCTTTCTTTGTATTGGTCTTAAGTAATATTCAAATTTTCTGAGATACTGAATTTGGGATTTTCGCTTAGTTGTCAGTTATAATCATCAAAATTAAAAGAAATAAACATTTGAAATATATCAGTCTGTGTGTAATGGATGAATATAATATACAAGTTTCACTTTTTGAATGGAATTAGTGAAATAAAATCAACTTTTTGATGATATTCTAATTATGACCAGCACCCTGTAAAAAGTATGCAACATGAGGTTGATGATGCTTGCATGCTGCTCTCATATTGGCTGTTGAGGGCATCCTGTTAGAGGCAGCCCTATCAAAAGTCATAAATATCAAACAGGGTTGATATTTACAACTTGTGATTGGGGAGGCTCTGACTCTATAGAATAATTGCAATGGCACCACCACAATTGAGGACTTTTTGGACAAAATGTCGGTTGCAACAGGCCTCGAATCAGGCCAAGTCAGACCCAAATGCAGGCTTAAGTGTGTGGCAAGCCTGTTAGGAAGCCAAAAATAGTTATTCTATTGCATCACTACAACCCCCCTTTTTGGAAACTTTATTTTTAATAATGTAGTTAAGTTGTTCTTTGAGGTATATATTTGTACCACAGTTACCTTATAAAAAGATTATAACTGTCATTTTATTAGAATTTGTATTATTAAAAGATAAGTCTCAATGTTTAAACAACAGTACTGACTTTTCTTACAGTATAAAATATTTTGCCACTTGAGACCTCTGTTTCATCTGCAAGTGTGAAGATGAACTCATCTGCTTCTAGTTTTGTTTTGTTACTGACTTCCTGTTTTGTGGTGTTCTTTTTCACCTCTAGCCTTTTTTCTAGCTTTTAATCTACTCATGAGTATCTTACAACACATCAACACTGTCCGTCTTTTCATAGAATGCATAAGATGCAAAATTACTATGGTAATATCAGTGTGTGTGTGTTTAGTTTTTACAAAGCCTAATTGTGCACAAACTGTTGTGCTACAAACTGCTGACCAGATATTTAAACAGAGGTCATTTCCACTCTAGTGGTTAAACATGTCTAGACCAACTCAAATCATGCAGTATGTTTCCTGGCTTGAGTAGAGATGATGTCCCCACACTAGTGTTCACATGAAACTATTTAGTAATTTCAGTGTCTCAGAATATGTCTCTTACTATATTCACATCCTTGTAGCCATACAACACCAGTAGCTTCAAAACGTATTTGGTTACTAACGTAACCTCGGTTCCCTGAGATAAGGGAACGAGTACTGCATCTGCTAAGATGCTTTGGGAAAAACTGCTTTTTCTCTGATGACTGAAGCCTTTTTTAAATAACACAGTGTAACTGCACGGCCATTTGTTCATGCAGTGAATTAAAAAGGAACTAATGGCTTCGCAGGAGAGCTGCACAAACTTATGGTGACAAAGCCCGCCAGAGCCTGCCAGAATGGATGGAGCCATCTGGCTATATAAGCGGGCATATCACCATAGGAACCCTCAGGTTACTTCAACTGAAGCAACAACTGAGTTGTGCAGCTACATGGCAAAGCCAGCAATGCAGTACTCGTTCCCGTATCCCGTATCTTATGTTAGTAACCAGGTACATTCCCTATTGATACTTCACTCGTACTGCGTCTGCTTTGGGGAGCCAGTATAATCCCCCGCATGCTATGCTAGAGGAAGAGGCGACGCCTCTAGTTGAGTGGGCTCTCCCATGGGGCATTGTAGGCCCAAAGAAGAGTATCCTAGCGCAATAGCATCAATTATCCATTTGGAAAGTCTCTACTTCATGACCAGAAACTCCCTGGTGTGGCTGCCGAAGTATATAAAGAGCTGTTCCGTCTGCCTGAACAGGGCACAGCATTCAACATAAATTCTCAATGAGGGGCAGAGTAATTCAAACTCTTTTCTTGCTCCAAAGGAGGAAGTGCCAGTAGAGTTATTACCTGTGCTCTGAACAGATTAGAGAGCAGTTTTTTAGGTATGTAACCATGCTTTGGCTTCAGGACAACTTCAGAGTTGCTGGGACCTGATTTCAAGGCAGGTGGGGCTCACAGAGAGTGCCTGCAAATCTCCCATACACTTTACCAATGCTAACACCAGTAGCAGAGCGGTTTCAGCATCACAGAGGATGGTCAATGGACTGTATTGGCTCAAAGGGAGGGTTCCTCAGAGCCCTCAATACTGTGGGAAGATCCCATGTAGGGACAGTGGTGGGGCGAGGCGGGGTGAGCCTCCTAGACCCCCTTCAAAAAAGATGAACAATTAAGTTGTTCCTACCCACCGATTGGCCAGCTATAGGAATGCTACTATGGCTGCTACCTAGACCTTGAGTGTGGAAGGGGAACAGCGCTTATCCAACAGCTCTTGCAGAAAGAAAAATATCAGAGATATGTCGCAGAAAATTGGGTCAGTGCCACGGGCTGTACACCAAGCGGAGAAGACAGACCATTTAAGTGCATAGAGGCATCTCATAGACGGTACTCTAGCCTAAGAGATTGTATTTAGTACGCTCTTGGGGAGGTCCGCAGGCTCTCAACGAAAGGCCAAAGGTGCAGAGTGGGCCAGTGTTGGTTCCTCCAAAGCGGGCCACAAAACAGAACCCTGTGTTTCTGTTTCCTTGATTCACCTGATTACCTGTGGGATCAGGGCATTTGGTGGAAAAGCGTAAAGGAGGAGGTGGGACCTGTTTTGGGCTATAACATCCCTGTCCTTCGAAAAATAAGTTGGGCAATGAGAGTTGTCTTCTGAGGCGAAGAAAGTTGACTCCCAAATTCTTTGAACCGTTTGTAGGTGAAGCAACCACTCTTCTGAGGGGACCTTGCTCCGAGATAGCATGTCTGCACCTTGGTTCAACCTGCCCGGCACATGCGTTGCTCTCAGTGAATACAAGTTGGAGCTGAGTCCATTCCAACAGGCGCTCTACAAGAATGAAGAGGCGGTCCGAGGAGAGATCGCCCTGGCAATTTATATAGGACAACCACCGTCATGCTGTCTGAGCAGACTAAAACATGGTGTCCCCTTAGGTTTGGCAGAGAGGTATGAAGGCCCAAGCATACTGCCAGCATTTTCGGCAGTTGATGTGAAGCCGACCTTCCTCTTTCGACCAGTGACCAAAAGCCGGTTTGCCGTCGCACAGCGCTCCCCAACCAGTGTTGGAAGTGTCTGATGAGACCACCTTCCTTCTACAGACCATTTCCAGGGGCACGCCCCGTTCCATCCACTTAGGTTCTTTCCAAGGGGCCAGAGCTGCTAAGCAGGCCTGGTCCACCTCCATATGAAGGCGTCCAAGACGTTGTGTCTTTAAACACTGTTCAAACAGATCTTCAAGGTGGCTTTTTATTTAACAAGTAGCTCATGAATATTTTGAAATTTTTTTAGAATAGTAATGTAGAATTTGTAGTGATTCAGAGTAAATGCTGCATATCATTGTAAGGATCCACCTGCCAGCCCAAAAAGCGGAATCCAGCCTCATCCAGGAATCCAGGTCGAAGGTTTAATGCATATTCGGTCTTTTACTTGCGGCTCTGAATTTATCAGGATTTAGTTTCAATTTTAGTCTAGCTCCATGTTCAAACTGACTCCAATTTCAAGTGATCATTAAATTTAGGCAATATTTCTAATTAAAAACTGATAACACATATCGATTGTTTATTAATTTAGATATTTGATTATTCTAGAAATCCCCATACTTTCAGTTCTTCATTCATTAGGCACCAGGTATCACACAGGAACTGCACTTGGCTGCAGTGTTGGATAGAGTACTGAAAATTTGTACTTAAGTACAAGTACTGTTATTGCTGAAATAATACTCAATTACAAGTAAAAGTACTGGTGCCAAAACAGTACTTAAGTAAAAGTACAAAGTACTCTTCTCAAAAACTACTCTGAGTACTAGTTACTAGTTACTTTTTAGCCGGCGATATTTAATTACCCAAAAAATATCAAAGATCCATGTATGTGGATAATAGCAACTTTTACCCCAACCAACCATTTCCATAGACGGGATTTATTTTAATGATATTCTAATGGGATGCTGACATCACAAACCCTAGAAATCAATGCTGTAGTCCAAATGAGCCATTTGTTGTAGTTCTTGAAAAGGGATTTTTTAAAAATGTATTTATATTAAATGTAAAAAAAAAAAAAATATTTCCCTTTTGAGTGGACTTTGAGTTTTGTAACTTTGTAGATCTTTTTTTATGGCCAAACATACACACTACAAACTGACTAAAATTCAAAAAGTGAAAAAGCATAATTGGACCCCTTTAAGAATTGTTTTGCTTCTTACGTCTGACATCATGCTTCACCACCTCTGGGTTCTAATTCTCTGCCAGATGCCCCGCAAAAAAAACAACAAACTGTGCATATACACACTCATGATGTCATGTTATACTGAAAAATTATAACCCTAACCTTTATCTCTATACTGAAATCCAGTGATTCAGCTAAAATATTAGTGTCAGAGACACTGTGAGCACAGAGACTGTAGTGTGCACAGCAAATGTTTAAATGCTTAGCTTAAATATGTAAAATTAATTAAATAGTGCTCATAAATGGCTGCTGAGATAGCATTCTCAAGTGAAATGAGTAGAGGCTTGGGCGCGGACACAGCAGTCCTTACGTCGTGACTTAACAAGAGGATTCTCCCCAAGCCATCAGACTGACTTCATCAGAGCAAGAACGGCAATTCAGAGAGGAAGCAACAGCAGACAATTTTTTTTTCAGGGTGTATTGACTTGCATGGTTAAATTGTTTACCAGAAGACTAGTACTGTGCACTAAAAAAGCAAGTAGAGTTATTTTTGATTTCATGATGTACAATCATTTTCAATACCATAGGCAAAACTACCACATACTGTATACTGCCATATAGATAGTTTAATATTTAAAAAAAAAAAAAAAATGTCCATCCATTTTTTTTTTCAAGGCACTCGTTATTTCAAGCTTTAAAAATAAGGGTTTGATCCAGTCTTCCAAAAAGACACATTCACTTTCTATGATGAACAGATTTTATATAGGCTTTTATTTATACAGTGTTGGGGGAAGTTACTTTTAAAAAGCAGTGTTTGCTCGTTACTCGTTACTTTTAAAAAAAAGTAATCCGTTACTTTACTTAGTTACCCCCTTTGGAAAGTAACTTTTTATGTTACCTCGTTACTTTTTTTTTACGTTACTTTATGTTGCTTGACTTTGGGCAGAACCCAATATCTGTTCCTAAATGTGTAGGCCTACATAAAGTTATACTATGGAGGACATAACAGGTATTTCTTTTGTGCTCTTTATTATAAAAAAAATAGTATCAATAAGCTCCTTAAAAAAAACATTAAAACCAAAAAATGTCACATATCTCAAAAAAAAAAACACACACCCCACATAAAAACAAAAAAAAAAAGAATAACTTAAAAAAAAATGGCTTGATGTCGATGGCTTGTGTAAATAAAATAAAATGGCATAAAACAGCTTAGAGGCAAAGTCATTTTAGCCAAAATAAAATCAAGCACAACTTAAAGCATGACTAGCCTCAGAATTAAAAAGGCTATGTTAACTGAATATGCTTGCCCTACTTCACAGTATGATGGGCAGATAGAAAAGAGGATATTAGGCATAGGCTTGAGTTGTCTATAGCATGGGTGGCAGGCAACCTATTCCAAATCAGCACAAAATGGGTGATTATACCTCATCAGGAGCAGTCTTTCAAAACGTTTATCTGAAAGTCTGTTTCTTCTGGGTGTAAGCACAAGACCTCCCAGGCTGAACAGCCTTTCCACCGGTGCACTGGATGGTATGGCAGTGTTGTATTTCATGAACACAGCTTTCACTCGGGGGAAACGGTTGAGAACTTCTAACTCTGAGCCTGATATCATGTACTCAAGTACTTCTGAGTCTACACTAAAGCCTATTGCGTCTTCCTCCTCCTCACCAAAAGAAAAAAAAAAGTCCTTCTCATTGGCGCTGCTGTGTGCTGCAACTTCTCTGTTTTTATTCTCAGCCGGCTCTGCATCATGGGGTAGAGTGCGACACTCCGCGATGAGCAGCGCACGCGCCGCTTCTCTCCCCCTATCCACCGAACTTTAAATTTCGGCAACGTCAAAGCAGCCAATAAAGCTTCCCTGCTCTCCAACACCGGTGCGAGTTTGAAGTAGTGGGAATACCTCCATCCCTCAAAAGTTAGCGTCGGCTGCTTCTCACTTGCCATGATTGCTTTGCAGACTGCTACCAGCCTCTGTCACGTACCGCGTGGAGCTTGTGATTATTGCGCAAGCGCGCAGATGACAGCGTCGCTGTCAATTCTAACCATGGGAAAAGTAAGGTTGCGCCGAATTGAAAAATGAACTACGTTTCGTTACCAAGTTTCGAATTTGATTTCAAACTGTATTTAATTTAATTTTAAAAATAAAAGTACACAGTAAGTAATAAAATTATACATTTCATGCATTATGCATTTCACTTGCAACCAATAAAATTTCTAGAAGGATTTTCATCGGTCAGGTGTTGGATCTATTCTGAATGTTTGATAACTTTTGACAAAGTTAATAGGAGCAAAGAGAAATAATTTCTACTTTAAAAGCACTGAGAGATCGCGAATGCACATAGTCTGCGCACAAGCAGTTCATTTGTATAAGTAAGGCCTATTTGAGAGCTCGCATCCAGTTCCCTTTCAAGGGAACTTCGAACTGCGTCCTCTAGGGGTCGCTATGGGGAACACCTCGTCGTGACCCGTGTCTGAAGCATACAAATGAAAAAACACCAACGAGTTGGCCGGCGACAGCCTCTGACGTCACTACCGGTGCGACTATAAAACAGGCATCGGGAAAAACACGTCATTCTCTTCTTCGTCTTCACTGACTGTTTGTTTGAAGCGTGCATCTGAAAGAACCGGTAAGAGCGCTCTTTCTCTGTCTATCATGGCGACTACTAGCAAGCGTTTAGACAATGTATGCATCCGTGTCGGCGTTATTTGACACCTGATGACACACACGAGCTTTACGTGATTTGTTTGGGTAAAGAGCACGCACGCGATGTCTTTGAGGAGGCAATCTGCGTGCATTGCGAGCATTTTTTCAAAAGGAAAAAAGCTCCGCTCTCGTTCTCTCTCTTTCCAAAAAAAAAAAAAAAAAAAAAAGGCAGCCATCTGCTCCCGCGGTTCAGGACCCGCCGTTGCTGAGGCACGGAGGAGAATGAGCTCGTGAGAATTTCAGGTGGATCTGTCTGAATGGTTTAAAGAGGGACTTTCCCTTTCGCGCTAAAATACAAAATGGCGGCGGACGAGAGAGAGCCTCGGGAGGATGATGTTATATCTTTAACACTTTCTGATACTGAGGTTAGTGCTCTGCTGGGTTTTTACCCAGGAAAAGCAGGAGATATTTGAGGATGGTGAAGAAGCTGAGGCTGAGCCTTCTCAATTCTCCTGCCCTGCGTATGTAGAGCTGTTGGAGTTTATGGATCGCACCTCGATGAGCGTTATCTTTCCAACCATAGCCCTCCAGCTCAGGTGAGCCTTCCATTTCTGCCTGATCTCTATATAGAGATCGAAAGGAAATGAAAGAGGCTGTTTTCTTCTCGCATCCATCGGTTTCGGCATAAGAGTTTTGCCGACATCGAGGCGATGCGCGGGGGGAAACGGCTATGAGAGGATGCCCCCTGCAGAAAGAGCTTTCATTCTGCGGGGGAGACATCCTCTCTTAATCTCCCCCCTTGCCATCTAAGCCCCTTCAAGCAATGCATCTTGCTTAAATGGCAAGGCATACGCAGCAGCAGGTCAGGCTGTGGCTTTATTACAAAATAAATGCTTCAAGCATATCAGACTGATCTGCTGAGAGACCTGGATAGAGGCTAAGGCCTTTTTTCCTGATCAGATAGCCGAGCTGCGCCGCACCACAGGCCTCTCTCCGGGCTACCAAGCAGGCCGCCTCTGCCAAGCGCAGGACTATGGCGGCCATGGTGGTGGCGGAGAGACATCTGTGGATGAACCTGGCAGACATCGGGAAGAAAGAAAAGGCTTTCTTCTCGATGCTCAGGTTTTCGCCTTCGCCTTCTGAACTTTTCGGTATTTCCGTTGAGACGGTGATCGAGAAGTTCGGGGAGAGACGAAGGCGCACTCCGCTGCTTTCCAGATCCTTCCTTCCACGAAGGTCCAGGTCTGAGCCCGAACAACATAGGGGTCCTGGCCTGTCTCGATCTGAGGATCAAAGACGGGCACAGAAGGCTAGTGTCGCGACTCACGCTCCTCCCCCACCTACGGGCAGGGTTAAGAGGAATTGTGGGTCACAAGGAGGTAAGCAGAACCTAAGGGATGTGATCCAGACGAGGCAGCTTTCTCGTCTGAGTCAGAGTGATACTGAGGTATCTACTCGTTCCCTTTAGGGATTTTTAACTTCTGCTTTTATCCTCCCCTTCCTAATTCCCCTGTAACCACCAGCTCTCCACCTGATCGAGGTTAGGTGGAAACCTCTAACGCATAACAGTCTCCTATGCTGGACCTATAATGTTTTTGGCTGGTTCTATGTTCATAGCAACCACCTTACTGATGGTCCGGACTAAAAGGAAGCGCCCCTTGAGCGCGGGGCTCCAGCGCAGGAGGGTGGGAGTATAAAAATAACCCTTTCTGTATATACTTATGTGTAAATTGCTGGTGGTTATGTGTCTACTAATAAACCCTGTGAGTTTCCTTTGCAGTGCTCAGTTACAGTGTTTACTAAACACTCGTCAGCACCAGCCATCCGGCTTCATGTTCCGGTATTAGGCAGCTGAGATCACAGGTTTCTGCGGGAGCCTCCTTGATCATCAGGCCTGGCACAGCACTGCAGGGAATTTCATGGATGTCCGGCCAGGTCACCCTGAGGGGTCTCCTGGCCGCTTAGGTGCTGTCGCATCCAGCGGGAAGTGAAGGTGGCAGTTACAGAAGTCTTCTTGTATATGCTGCCTCAGGTGATGCTCCCCTCGCTAGAGGTTTATAAAATTCGAGCTTGCCTCTCTCATGCGGTTCAGCGCCTCTGCGATGCTTAGGAACCTTTAGGTACACACGCTAAGCTCTGTGTACTTTCTGAAAGCCACATGGTGGTCAGTGTGCACGTGAACACTTTGCGCACTTTCTAAAAATCCACGTATTGGTAAGTGTGCACGCAAGACTCTGCGCACTTTCTGAAATCCTGTATGGTAAGGGTTACGCGCTCCGCCTCGTTCCCTTTCTTGAGATGATTAGACTTAAATGGTTCCTTGGGCTCCATTCAGCCAGTGTGTATTCGTTTATACACCTCAAGCATCGCTTCCCTCAACATGAGGGGCTATTCGGGCGATTCTCGTGGTAGTTTAGCAGCGCTCCCCTTTTCCCAAGAAGGGTCGCCTATGAGCGTGCTTCTCTGTATTCAGGAGTTCCTCCTCTCATATGAGACTGAGTTCACTGTTTTTCCCAGAGCGCTCCAGCATTATTTCCACAGATCGAGTTGATGACTCTCAAACATACTTTTTTGAGATGCACCATTCCATCTATGAGCTGCTCTATCAGAGTGCCACGAGAGCCCTTCCTTAGAACAGTATTTAAAAATCCATGATATGGTAAGTGTGCACGTGAAGTCTTTGCACACTTTCTGAAATTCCACACTATGGTAAGTTCGCATGCTAGTACTCTGCGTCTTTTTAAAATCCTATATGGTGAGGGCTTCGCGCGGTTGCTTCGTGCCCTTTCTTGAGCTGGTAAAAGCCCCGTTCATTTTGGGCGCCACTCCACCCATGTATCCTCGGATACCTATCTAAACAGGGTGTTGCTACTGGAGATCTGTTGAGACAGCTCCTTCAGCAAGCTTTTGCGGAAGCAAGCTGTAGCCCCTGTGTGACAGGCTAGACTTAGTATAAAATGCTAGGTTCCTAGCTGTATCCCTTTAAAGGAATCTTTCCTGATTCCAAGCCTTTAGCTCTACCACCGGGCCGAGGCCCTAACAATTAAGTTGGGTATGTAGCTTGAGGCCTTTGGCCGTAAGGGGTATTGTCACAGACAGCCGTCTAAACGTCCCCGGGGGCAACTCCCATTGAAATGGTAGAGAGTTGGTACTTAGTGTTCGCCATGATTCTGGCCTGCACTCCCCTCAGCTTGGCCGGCGTGGGTATACTGTTCCCCATAGCGACCCCTAGAGGACGCAGTTCGAAGTTCCCTTGAAAGGGAACGTCTCAGGTTACGAATGTAACCATGGTTCCCTGAGTAGGGAACGAGACACTGCGTCCTCTAGCTCCCTGCCATGCTTCGGACGCAAGCTTCAGACGAAGAAGTGAATGACGTGTTTTCCCGATGCCTGTTTTATAGTCGCACCGGTAGTGACGTCAGAGGCTGTCGCCGGCCAACTCGTTGGTGTTTTTTCATTTGTATGCTTCAGACACGGGGTCACGACGAGGGTGTTCCCATAGCGACCCCTAGAGGACCGCAGTGTCTCGTTCCCTACTCAGGGAACCGTGGTTACATTCGTAACCTGAGACGTTTTCTGTGATTACATGACAGTATTCTCATGTTACAATAAAGCGCTCGCCACATCTGCACGGGAGTTATTAAAATTATGCAGAATACCTGCAATCCCTTACAGGAATTCAGACTTTGTAATTGACAGGAGGACGATGTGTCAAACTGTCAGAGAGGAAACCAATCAGCTAAGACATCTGAGGACTTAACACCATTTTATAGGAAGGGTTAAAGGAAAGAGAGACGCAGATTGTATTGGAAAATGAGTAATGGAACCGTGTCAGATATTTCAGTATCGGTATCTAAATATAGATATTTATAATAACACTACCATGTAGTTTGTTTCTCCAAGCTTTGAGTCCATAAATTACACTGAGCTCCCTCACTGTCTGATCAGCTTTTCACCTGCTGCAGCGGCGGCTTTTCCCAGTTCAGATATCAGGGCTTTTATTGGTTCCTTTACGATCTGATATTTTTATTGGCTACTGAAGGCTAGAGTAGTTGTAATTTGTTACCTCCACCACTGCTTGGCCGATAAGTGAACCCACGGACACAAACTCGTCAGTCCTGAACTTACTTAGAGGATGCAGAGTGGTTATAATACCTTTAAGGTAGCTGCACCCTGCATGCTCATAACAAAAAGTGTATTTTTACCTATAACCACAAGAGCTACACCATGTTAAGCCAGTGACAGTCAGAAATCAGAAGCCCCTAATGGTGTTCCCCATGGTTCATCCATTGGCAGGGGCGTGTCTAGCATTTTAAATGGCCTCAAAGGAGGGTGGCCACGACATTCTACATTCTAAAATGTAGAACTTTGTTTTTCAGCCATACACACGTTGCAAATTTCGGGAATGACATCTGCATATTTATGATCTGACCTGAACGCAGATTTGCGGAAATACCACTATTTCCGCCACAATTTATTATTATTCAGGTAAATTTGTATCAAGCCAATTACATAATGAAACAATTAGAAGCCAGTTTAGAAAGGATAATGCAATTGTGAATCACATTGTAGCTGTATGGCAACCCTGCTCCTGTACATGGTTTCTGTAGCTATATGGAAAATAGCCAAGTGTTCAATGCAGGAGACAAACAAATTTAACATAGTCACACATGTAACAGTTATCCTAATTTAACACAAGACACAGTGGTGGAGCTAGAGTTTTATACATGGGGTGGCCAAGGGGTGGCCAAGGCTAATTCAGGAGGTCCATGACAGAAAATCAGTGTATAACTCCAACCTGGTATAAAAAAAATGGGAATTATATAAATTAATACTTTTATTTAACAAAGATGTTTTAAATTGATCACTTTCAGATAAATGCTGCTCTTCTGAACTTTCTATTCATCAAAGAAACCTGAAACAATACTCTGCTGTTTTCAACATAATAATAATTACTTTTTTTGAGCAGCAAATCTGAATATTAGCAATGATTTCGAAGGATCATGTGATTGGAGTAATGATGCTAAAAATTCAGTTTTGAAATTGCAGGAATAAATTATATTTTAAAATATATTCAAATAGAAAGCAGTTATTTTAAATAGTAAAAGTATTTCACAGTATTACTGCTTTTGCTGTATTTTGGATCAAATAAATGCAGGCTTGGTGAGCAGAAGAGAATTCTCAAAAAAAAATAAAAAATCTTTTTGACTGGTAACGTACACTTTATTTTTTCTCAATTTTTCTAAACTAAACTATACAGGGAACCCTAACAATAGTTTTGTATACAAGTTTATATTAGACCATTTTTATAATAACGTTATATCTATAAATTTGTATTAATTATAATTAAAAAAGCAATTATGAGTAAATATATAAATGTAATTTTTGCATTGCATTTTTCTCACTAGTTTATGGACACTAGTGAGTAGATTTTGAGTTGAAACACTCGTTGAGTGATTACATGATACATTATACATTCAGTAAGTTGTAGTGTATCTTTCAACATGGATCGGATGTTCCTTCAGTGTTTACTTCATGCTAATAAGAACGCAGTCCTGTTTTGCTTGAACTTGAGGCAAAGCGGGAGCGCACATGATCCTGGTCACGCTACTAAAAAGCACCAAAACTATATGTATCGTTTGAAATTCTTAATAAAATTTGAATGAAGATTTTGAATGCTGAGACTTAGTTTCCTGCTGTGTCGTGTCCGTCAGCTCGTTGTCTATGGAGTCAAAATAATGCCGTATATATATGCAAAAAAATAAAGTTTTGCAAAAGAAAATAAAAGTATAAAAGTACAAACGAAAGTATTGAGGAAAATAATTTTGCTTTTTGCAAACAAAAATAAAGAATTGCAAAACATAAATGATACAGCGCGAAAGCAATGATTTTGCAATACATATTTTCCATGATAACAACAATAATATTATCAACAACAATTATATTATTCTTCTCATCATACTATTATCATCCTCCGCCTCCTTCCTTCCCTCGCGCTTCATTTTTCTGCGCGTCTCGCTTTGCGTGGCGCTGTTCTGACTTAGCAGTGTTTGCTCAAGTTAAAGAAGTTGTTACCGTGAACATCTGCTGTTTATTTCTCTCGATGTGCACACTTTTATAGCATTAAAATGTGTATTGTTTCATTTGGTTAACTGCATGTGTATTAACAGTGTCTGTTTAAAATCTCTTAACTTGTGGGAGGACGTCAGCACACAGAAGCGTTCTTTGTTCACATTAGTTCAGAGTCACTGCTAGTTTTAATGTAAAATTATGCAATTCACTTCATAATCTATAACTTACATCATTAAAGAGGTCTACGACTCAAGTTTCATATCGATCTCGACTTTGTTTTTCATTTACATAACTCCTGGCATAAATTAATAAATGACTGTCATTGTAAGATAAAAAAAAATGAAGCTCAAGTCTTTTTGGTTTAGTTTTGCCACGAGTTTAATACATAAACAAACCCGCGTAACCATAGCAACCTGAGATTATCAGAGATTGATCAAATATTTTTATCCATCCCACAGTCCGTTGATCGTGTCTTTTTATGTAATATATGTGAATATAAGGCTATTATTATTTTTATCATTATATACATAATATATCCAAGTGGATGCTGCACACTGCTGGTGGTTGAGGAGAGACCCCCCACATGATTGTACAGCGAATTGGGTGTACAACAATACATTATAAAGCGCAATATAAATGCATCATTCATTTATTCATATAGGCTAACCGTATATAATAATTGATAATAATATTATATTAAATAGGGCTATATTTTTATATTTATTGTTATGCTTATTTCCCCTTTTAATTTGTGTATTGCTTACCTAATTTACGTTCTTTGATAAATGAATGTTTTCATTTACAAATGAAACTAGCGAATTATTCATTTATAATTCTAGTATTTATTATTATAGGGTTAGGGTATTTATAGAGTTATTGTTAAATTCATCCCCTAAAGTGCACTTCCAGTAAAAAAATCTTTATTGGCATGTCAGGCTTTTACAGTATAGGCTATTGTTTACAAAACTCTTCAGGGCTGCGTTTTCCAAAAGCATTGTTAAAACTAGCAGTAGCCTAACTCTGAACTAATGTGAACAAAGAACGCTTCTGTGCGCTGGTGTCCTCCCACAAGTTAAGAGATTTTAAACAGACACTGTTAATACACATGCAGTTAACCAAATGAAACAATACACATTTTAATGCTATAAAAGTGTGCACATCGAGAGAAATAAACAGCAGATGTTCACGGTAACAACTTCTTTAACTTGAGCAAACACTGCTAATACACATATACATTTGTTAATAAAGTTAATAAAACGAAACCATGCATGTTTTAATGCTAATGAATAAAAAGAAGCGATCCACTCGCAAGCCTCTGCTCATCATGACAGTACCTGGATCAGTGAGCTGCGTCTCGGGCCGATGACGTCACTTCTCAAGGGAGGCATGTTGTACACGCCCCCATCCCTTGACTCCACCCCCACGTCAAAACAGCACCACAAAGTGAGATGCGCAGAAAAATGAAGCACAAAGGGAAAACGGCAGCACAAGCTCAAACTAGACTGACACGCAAAATAAAATCAGTGTTGCAAATAAAATTATAGATATGACCATGGAAAATATGTATTGCAAAAATAAAATAATAATAAAATAATAAAAAAATATGTATTACTTACCTTTCTCCAGCGATCTCCAGAAGTTCCCAGCCATCTCCGTGCGTGTGTGTGGTACACCTCCCTACCTTGACATCTCTACCCCTCTACTACGGATCCATTCATCACTGCCAGTCTCCATATCACTTTTTCCCAGCACTACCCGCTCCTCTTCTTGTGCCTGAATAAAACTGTCTTTCTGTTATCCTCAGCCTCCTGGGTATTTCGTAACAGAAGACCGGACCTACACCGATCGGCACAAGCATGAGTCTCACGGATCCCTTCCAAGACCTGGTCGACGCATTACGTCGGACACTCACCACTCTACCCGCATCCCTGACACCAGCAAGCCAACAACGCCAGCACTCCCTCACCTGCCGTGCACGCCAGTCCCATGGCCCGGCCGGCATCCTACTCTGGTTCGGCGGAGGATTGCAGCGGTTTTCTTCTTCAATGCTCGCTGGTCCTGGAGATGCAACCGCACTTGTACCCAACCGAGAGATCCAAGGTAGCATTCGTGATTTCTCAACTGCAAGGTAAAGCACTTCTGTGGGCAGATTCAATTTGGACTCAGAATAACCCAGTTATCCAGTCTTATTCCAGCTTCACCGACCATTTCCGAGAAGTTTTTGGCAGACCAGCTTGGGACTCGTCTATTGGTGAGAAGCTGTATAACCTTAAACAGGGAAAAATGTCTGTCAATGAATATACTCTTCAGTTCAGGACTCTAGCGGGCACCAGTGGATGGAACGAACAGGCCTTGCTGACTACCTACCGTCAGGGATTGGAACCTCGAGTGCGGTTGCATCTCGCTGCATACGAGGATACCATCGGGCTTGAACGGTTCATTCAACTCGCCACCCGTATGCAGTCATGCCTAGAAGAGCACCAGGGCCAGGCGTATCCCAACTCACCACTCTGCCGACCAGAGGCCGTCAGCTCTGAAGTGGGTCGACTCCTGTTTCCAGAGCTGCATCACTGGTTGTCCTGTCCCAGCCAAACCTACCCCTGCACCTCTTGCAGTTTGTACTACCTCAATTGAGAGCCCGGGGGAGAACCAATCCATCTCCATCCCAACATGCTACGCCCCCTTCAGTGACGTATTCTGCCCCAAACAGGCTTCCAAGCTGCCTCCGCACCGGCCGTGGGACTGTGCCATCGATCTGCTTCCGGGTGAACCAGTGCCTAAAGGAAGGATCTACCCCCTTTCCATTCCGGAGGAGAAGGCCATGGAGGAGTACATCAAGGAGGCGCTGGCCCAGGGTTACATTTGTCCATCTACCTCCCCTGCTGCTTCGAGTTTCTTCTTTGTTGAAAAGAAGGACGGATGCTTACGACCCTGTATCGATTATCGGGCTCTTAACAACATAACTGTCAAGTTCCGATACCCACTTCCCCTCGTCCCAGCTGCCCTGGAACATCTCCGTGGTGCCACTGTATTCACCAAGTTGGACCTCCGCAGCGCCTACAACCTCATCCGGATACGAGAGGGGGACGAGTGGAAAACAGCCTTCATCACCCCTACTGGCCACTATGAGTACTGCGTGATGCCGTATGGACTTGTTAACGCCCCCTCCGTATTCCAGGATTTCATCCATGAGGTGCTCCGGGAGTTCCTCCATAAGTTCGTCCTCGTCTACATTGATGATATCCTCATTTACTCCCGGAGCCTAGCGGAACATCGTCGCCACGTTGCGGAGGTCCTGCAATGCCTGAGGCCGAGAAATGCTCCTTCCATCAGCCCTCAGTGCAGTTCCTTGGTTACAACATCAACAGCAGTGGCATCCAGATGGACGAGGGGAAGGTAAATGCTGTAAGGGATTGGTCCATACCTACCACCACCAAGAAACTCCAAAGATTCCTTGGCTTTGCCAATTTCTACAGACGTTTCATCCAAAACTACAGTGCCTTCACCAGCCCTCTCACTAGTCTCCTCCGGAATAAGCCAAAATCACTCTCTTGGACTCCAGCCGCCACAGAGGCCTTCAACTCCCTCAAGAAGGCATTTACGACCGCTCCACTCCTGGTCCATCCTGACCCCAACCGCCCCTTCGTCGTTGAAGTCAACGCCTCTACTACCGGAGTGGGAGGTTCCGGAGGTTCCACCTCCATTCAATCACAGTGCACGCCCTCACCTGAGTACTGAGCACTTCCACCTGACCCTCATCAACAGTCAATCACCTCTGCACTACAAATACCACACACACGCAATCAGTCAGCGTCCAGTCTCGTTCGCAACAAGGTCTTGCCTTTATGCTAACTCTAAGGACTAACTTTATCTCTACTTACCTCTCTCCAGCGATCTCCAGAAGTTCCCAGCCATCTCCGTGCGTGTGTGTGGTACACCTCCCTACCTTGACATCTCTACCCCTCTACTACGGATCCATTCATCACTGCCAGTCTCCATATCACTTTTCCCAGCACTACCCGCTCCTCTTCTTGTGCCTGAATAAAACTGTCTTTCTGTTATCCTCAGCCTCCTGGGTATTTCGTAACACAGAGAGACCATTAGATACAAAGATACAAATGTCATAAATAAACAGTATTTTACAGTGCTTATGAAAACTGTGTTACGAAATAAACATACACAATTGTAAGGTCCATGCACACGGTCAAAGGAAGGTATCCGGTGCTGGCTGAAGGTTTCCTGCGTGTTCAGTCTTTACAGCACGTAGAGTTATTCAATTTAGGTTAAACTCAAATCTGACTCCATTTAATGATCTAATCTGACTCCATTTTAGTATGACCTCGAATTTAGGTTGAAAGGCAAATTGGTTGTTTGTCTGCCTCTAATTATTATTATTCTTACATTTGGTTATTCTATTTATTCTTTAATATTATTGTACTCGTTCATTCAGGTGCTCAAGTCTCTAACAAGGATACAACATAATCTACTAGAGTCAATAATTACAGAGTAAAACAGAATAAAATCAAATGTAATAATTTATTATCAGTCAGGTAAATATGTATTCTGCCAATTACATACCCAATTCAAAGATATCAAATCAATACAAGACATCAAATTCTCAAAGATGAATCTAAGAGTGAAAGATGCATACCTGACTAGTGAAATACATAGTATGAAGTGAAGAGACACACACCACACTACGGGCTTTCTGGCTACAGAATCACGCTGATCCTTTTGCTGCAATCCTTTAAATACCTCAGACCAAGACAAACATCCCCCAAGATGAGGACAGAAACTAACAATTGGACTTTGATTAAGTCAGGTCCCAGACCAGTGTAGTTTACACCTCAAAGGGAACAGAAGGTAATTTACATGGAAGACCCTGGAAAAGGGCACTCCCATTACAGTAATCAAAATATCTCTTGACTCTTAGGGTCTGTATTATCTTTTAGTCTACTTTTGTAAGGTTGAGACCATTGTACCAGGCACACTGAGACATTTCAAATGATACCAAACATATATATTCACTTGTTGTATACACTTAACATTGCATAGATTTCAGAGTGAGTTTCAGGTGAGGGAGAAACGATGGGGATCATTGTGTGAGGAGGGAGTGTGATGGTGAGGTTGAACTGCTAGGCGTGGTGCGTCTCCGATGGCACTGTTACTTATGCAGGAGGGTGTTGAAGAGAGTGTTCAAATGTTAATTATCAGGAAAGTCCTTTGTTCTCTTAGTGAGAAGTTGTCCCTCAGTCCAGACGGTCCAACTCCAGCCTTACAGTTTTTCCCCCTTTGGCACCGTTGGCCATTCACAAAGGTTCTGGCGGTGTCACTTCAGTCTTTGTAAAATGGGTAGTTGTAGGGGACTTAGAGTCAGGATAGCATTGGTGGACGACTTTATCGATCCGATGAGGTATCTGAAGTAGCAACATTGGAAGAGTATGAAGGAGAAGATGAGTGTGCTTCCAATAGCACATCCTCGAAGCATCCAGTCCCACCAAGTGTATGCAGTCTGAGTCGATCGAGTAGATGAGCTAGACAGAATCTGTGCAGTCTTTCACGCCAAGTTTGTCTCCACTTGCACTTGAGAGAGGTGGTATTCAGTTTGAAGGATGACTTTCTGTACTAAGTTCATCATCTCGACCAAAGCTTGTGTCCCGTGTTCATAGAAGGTGTCGTCCCACCATGGGGAGACTTCTGCATCCTGTGGCGTCCTTCCAAGGATGATGATCTGACCCATAGAAAAGTCCTCTGTCACTTCCAAGCAAAAGGAGTGATTAGCAGGGCAGGTCAGTCCTCCATATGTAAAAGGATTCATCTCACTGATGATGCACCACTGTGTATGAGACACTTGAACAGCATTTGAATGGCCATGTAATGATTGAACATCTATGAGTTCAGTATCATTGGGACAGAAAGTTTGTAGTGTGTTACATGTACAGACAACATAATTGTGAGTTTCATGAAAACAAGTGCGACTGGTAAACAAGGTCTCAGTACCCTTTAAAGTCATATATCTAGTGAGGTGTTCCCATTTAATTACCTGATCTTTTACTACCATGCCAATAGAGAGTGGAATTTGGATAAACTTGGTCTGGGTGGATTAAATGAAAAGTAGCAAAAAGCCAGTGTAACTCACATATTTATAAAAATGGTATGCATCAATAAAACATATGATAATAATAATAATATGCATCAATAAAACATATGATAATAATAATAATCCAATCACATTTATGAAGGTATATATAATAATCACATTGTTCATTCAGAAATCTTCCAATGCAAGCAAATCAAGTATTTCTAAAAATTCAAAAAAAACACTAATAACAATATTTATAAAATTTATATAATGAATACCCTGAAACCCTTGTAACAGTTTTTTTTTCTTTTTTTTTCGTGCTTGTTATTGTGTGTGTGTGTGTGTGTGTGTGTGTGTGTGTGTGTGTGTGTGTGTGTGTGTGTGTGTGTGTGAGAGAGAGTATCTGATATGCAGGCTAAGTCACAGTTGATGGTTTGGTAAAATTGTACATTTTATGATTGGTTGATAGAAATGAAGTGCAGTCACTTCACATTTAATAATTTTGATAAGGTTTTTTTTTTTTATTATTAGTGATGTGTTGGGAAACCAGGGGCCCCTTTGGCTTGTCAACCACCCTAATAACAATCCGAAATATTTAATAGTTTAAATTTTAAAGGCTTGTCTGCCTCTGTGTTCAAAATTTACACCATCCATCTGAGACTAGACGTGCAAATATGTGTTACAGTGTTGTTCCATGAGTTTGCAGACACATATTTTGCATGGGATTAATTTTGTTGTCCTGTGTGTGTGAGGCTATGTGGTTCTGTCAATGTGAAAATGGACAATAGATCTTTAGTGGAGTACCACATTTGTACCACATTTACCATCTAAGCCATCATTGTCTTCTGCGTGTAGTGTACAGACTGGATAGTCTATATGAGGTGATTATGCAGTGGTGGAGGTGTGTGTTCTGTGCTCATGTCTGGGAGATGAATGGAGTCTAATCTATAGCAATCTGTGTTGCAAAAATTTAGTTCCGGTTCTAATCCGGGAGGCCATGTAGATATTTGTGTAGTAATGCTCTCCTGTGAGGTGTGAATGGCCCCTTCAAATGTCTACACATTCATTCAGGAAAGTCCTTTGTTCTCTTAGTGAGAAGTCGTCCCTCAGTCCAGACGGTCCGACTCCAGCCTTACACAATTACCTATTAAAGTTACATAAGTTACTTAGTTAAGAGCAGTGAGTGCTTCTCTGCTTTTCTCTGCTTTTCCAATTCGGCTTGCCATAGCCTATTGCCATTCCCAGGTTAAAAATTATTGAAATCAAGAACTAACATTTTAACTAGTTGAAATATAATTCCTGATATCAAGAATTAGCATTGTTACTAGTGAAAATTGAATTGTTGATATCAAGAATTAACATTGTTACTAGTGGAAACTGAATTGTTCATATCAAGAATAGCAATTGTTACTAGTAGAAACCTAATTCCTGATATCAAGTATTAACATTTTAACTAGTGAAAATTGAATTGTTGATATCAAGAATACATATCCTGCGAATGAATAAAAGTCAATTCGACTTGCCATACATTGTCACTAGTGACAGTTAAATTGTTGATATCAAGAATTAAATTGTTGATATCAAGAATAGACATCTGTACTAGTAACCATGTGATTACTGATATCAAAAATAGCAATTGTTACTAGTAGAAAACTAATTCCTGATATCAAGAATTAGCATTTTAACTAGTGAAAACTGAATTGTTGATATCAAGAATTAACATTGTTACTAGTGGAAATGTAATTGCTGATATCAAAAAATAGCAATTGTTACTAGTAGAAATCTAATTCCTGATATCAAGAATAAACATTTTAACTAGTGAAAATTTAATTGTTGATATCAAGAATACATAATCCTGAGAATGAAAAAAAGTCAAAACGGCTTGCCATAGAAATGAGCTATTTGAATATGAAAAGTTTGCACTGCTCGGCATCATGTTAAAGTGTGAATGCAGCTTTAAAGTGTGATGATGCAGAGCCAAACCAGACAGACATACAGAGCTTGTGAAAGCTCACATTTTATCACAGCTGTCTCAATAAAGGTAAGTGTTTTAAGAAATATTTAGACTCTGCTCTGTTAAACAGAAGTGGTGAGGCTTCTTCATTAAGTTGATAATCATGTTCACATCTTATTGTTGTCCACGCACCTTGTGATTTTTGTTTTCCCATTTTTACAAGTACGTTTCATTCATTATGACATGCAACATGATACAATTTCCAAAAGCATCTTCAATGAAAATGGGCTATTTAAATATGAAAATTGCTTGTTCTGTCATTACAACAATTAGCATAGAATTTTAATGTTCTTGACCTGTCTGTGGGCAAATGTATTTAAATCTACAGCGTTCTTTAGGTTAACAGGTAAACATTTTAGTTTTTACTTTCAGAGAATATAACATGTTTTGGTGCACACTGAACCTCCTCATCTCATTCTGAACAATATAATAAAAGTGAATATAGTGTAATTGAAATTTAAATAGAAGTGTAATTTGAGGTTTTCAGGTAGGTCGGACGTCATGTCAATTAGAGCCCTGCATTTCAGCCCAGGCCAGATGCAAGCCCGGTTCTACGGGGGTACTAGAGCAAACGAAATCAATAGCACCCTTAAAGTTGTATTAATGGCACTTCATTGCAGATTTGGCGTTTCCCTTATGAAAAAGATGTTTATTCAAGTGTGCTATTAGTATACTTCTTTTAAACAAAAAAATAGGAAAGTATGCTTTTAGTTTACTTTTTATGTACTTCTCAGAAATATACTAAAAATGACATTTAAGTATACTTGACTTATACTTACAAAAAGTCTTAATATATTTGAACTATACTTGTGCTCCTAGAATCCATGTTTTCATTGTCATATGGTAGAGGGCACTGGTACACATCTTCTGTACGGAATTTCCAAAAAAAAATACAAGTGAAGAAGAAAAAGAAACAGCATCAAAACTGTAACGTTGTGGAATAAAATGTTGACCAATGAAGAGGTAATAATTATAGTCAAGCTTTGGGGTGTTGATCGACTCCATCTATGTTTTAATTATCATTCTGAATCCAATTCATAGTCTTTTTTTAAGCTTTTTGTACAAAATGTTATATCTTTATTTTTTTTATGAAACTTACCCACATTAAAGTGTTTTAAAAAAGAATGCATGAAGCTAGAATAATTTTTTTTTGTTTACAAGCAGATACCATGTTCTTTCTTTGGATGTTTTGTATGTTCAGATATTCATATAACAAAATATATACAAACTAAAACCTAAATAGGGACATACAGTAGTAGTATACTTAAAGTATGATGTAAAGTTCACTAAAAAGAAAACTTATGAGTATACTTGCAGTATAAAACTACTAAATTAGTAGTTTACTGAGACTATACTTCAAAGTGTACAAAGTAATTAGTAAACTGTCAGTATACCTATAAGTTCACTTTCAGTATAATTGCAGTACAAACTACAAACATAGAGGTAAATTAGTTGTGTACTCAAAGTTTGCTACTGTTATACTTAAAGTATACTTAAAAGCAGGGGAGCAACTATCCAGTGTTAGGGGGGTATGCAGCAAAACATTTTGGCACCCCCCCAAAATTTAGCACAGATCTTTAAAGATAGAGAGAGAGATGTGTTACAGCTAATTACAGCTTACATGTCACCCAGCAGATGTAACTGTAGCCTGTATGTCTGACAGCACAGCTGAGTTAACATGAACAGCTAATGGTAAAAAAAAAATAATAATAATAATCTATTTTTTCCATGATAAACCAGCCTTATTGCATAAGTAATGTTTTCCAGCTTCTAGTCATGTATTGTGCATGCTACCTTATATTTACCAGTTGTTATTTTACTTAAATAAAATTGAGATATGGCATGCATGGGATTGGTACCATAGGGTTTAACCAAAATCTATCAAAATGTAGATATCAGCAACATTATTTTGCAGTAAGTTAGTAAACACTTGTCAGTCAACAATAATATTTGCAAGTTTGGTAGCAAATATATGCATGATTCCACAGTAAACCAGAGATATTAAAGTTGCTTTCCAGATTCTTGTCATTTATTGTAAATGCTACCTTATATTTTTCAGTTTTCAGCTCAGCAACCTCGGTTTTGCATATTCTAAGCTAGCCACATATTCTGTCTGCTACATTCCCAGTGTTAGCAAACGCTAGCTACTCTGTTAACATGAATAACGTACAGTATTTACAAGCCTCCAAGCATAGACGTCTCATTTTAAATCCTACCTGTTGCCTTTCACCATCCACTTATTTAGCTGCTGTTGCATCCCCTGACATGCCATCTCCTTTTCCCTCTTTCTTTTTCTAGTTTTAGCCCCAGATAGCTTTTTTGCTTTATCCATCTTTTTCGAGTTTCAACAACAACTCGTTAACGTTACTGCTGCTCACTCAGCGCTCACGGCGCCCCGCCCACTCTCGATATTACCCTTCTATGTCTAAATTCTATGATGGAATCTTATGAGGGCACCGGCGCCTACTCTAGCCTGTTAGTCCTCTAAAATTTATATAACATTTTTATATATAACTTTTATATAAATTTAAATAACTTTTATTATTAAAAAAAAAATTAACCATCGCTTTGGCGCCCCCCATGGTGCGGCGCCCCTATGCGCCGCATATAGCGCATACCCACTTTTTGCGCCACTGCTTAAAAGTATACATTTATATACTAAAAAGTGGGCCAATTTAGTCCCAAGGAGTATTGAAATAGTACACTTACAAGTATACTACTAGAATACTGATATTTGTATACTTGCTACATAAAGTATACTTCAAAATATACTTGAACTTTACTTAAGTATACTTAAGTAAATAAACTTGAAGTATACCACTTTTTGGTAAGGGTTGCCAGTGAGCTATGGTTTGCGCTCGGGAGATCCGTTTCTATTTCAACTTGTTTTAATCAGAGTTGTTTAAGTTAGAATCAACTCACCATTGAAATCGCCGAGATTTTTGTTCAGGTATTGTGTTGAGCAACATGAAGCTGTTTGGTTTCTGAATTAATCAACCGTTTAAATAATTCAGTTCGATCACAATGACTCACTTATTAACAGTGACTTGCTGCCTACTGACAGTTTTAATTTACATTTTAAAAAAAAAATATCAATTTTTTTTTTATAATTTCAAATATCAGTATTCAACGTTTAATGTTTAAAATATCAAAACAGTATTAATGCATTTGTAACTGCAGGTTAAATACCTTCATGTCCTGCATTAAACACTGTGTAAAAATACACCTAAATTCCAATTCTAATGTAACTTCTGTGTTTTCTCTGCATTGCAAATATTAATTTTGTCAATACTGATTTAATCTGCTCGATAACAACCCAGATGACTTATTATTCGAATTGACCGATTCAATTTAAGAATTTGACTGAAAAGATGATGCACACTTTTAGAAAAAGGGTTTTATAAAGGTGAAAATGCCCATAAAAGGTAATAAAAAATCTATTTAAACTTATTGGAAAAGATTAATTTCTATCACTATTGTGAACTGATCACCACACAGAATATGCAGAATATCAAAAATTTTGGAAGTCAGCTGTCCACGGTAGTCCTTAAGATATCAGCACAATACCACACTCAGCAAAATTAAATATCATCTAATTATTATTATCGATGAAATCCCAGAAAATATTGAGATATATTTTTTGTCAATATCTGTAGTCATTAAGTCCTGTTATCTTGTGTTTCTTTGGAACAAGGAATGATGGTGAAGCATTTGAAGCAGAAAGGCACTTCACACAACTCCAGAGAACTGTTGAAGATCTGCGAAAAGATGGGGGCCAGTTGGTCAGCACAGGTTTTCAGATAGGCTGGTGTAACACCATCTGGGCCTGGTGCTTTTCTTCTTTTGTTCTTCCTAAAGACCTGGCGCACATCATCCTCACTGATATGAAGTGCAGGAGGGGGGAGAGGGGGATTGCAGGAGGTGTTAGCAGTTGTGTAGGGAGATGGTCAGAATGGGTGTGAGGGGTTTCAAATCTACAATGAAACTCATTCAGGTCGTTAGCAAGTTCTTGGTTCGCCTCAGTGTAGGGGGGTGGTATCTTGTAGTTTGTGATAGCTCTCAGCCCTTTCCACACTGAAGCTGAGTCATTGGAAGTGAACTGATCTTCCAACTTTTTAGCGTAGGTCCTTTTAGTTTAGATTAGATTATATTCAACTTTATTGTCACTGTGCAGAGTACAAGTACAGAGCCAATGAAATGCAGTTAGCATCTAATCAGAAGTGCAAATAACAAAGTATATAAAATAAATTTAGAATGTGTGAATATACACTAAGCTTTATGACATATAGTTCAAGTTATGAGGTAGGAGGGGAGAGACCAGCTCAATGCAAATGACTGTACACACAACACGGTGCAAAAAAAGTATAAACAGAAGATGCATTGTACAGTAAGTATAAAAAGAAGGTGCATTATACGGTGAGGTACGTAAATAGCAAGTTTATATATGGCCGATGACCATAACAGTGCAAATGGCATCTGGAGGTAGAAATGTGCAAGGAAATGTGCAAAAACAGAGGGAATAATAAGAACTTTGTGAGTGAGGATTGCAGACAGGTTATTGTTCGGTTCATTTTTAAAGCATAAGGTGGTCCATTCAGGATGTAGTGTTCAGCGCCTGAGATTGGAGTTCAGTAGGCTGACCGCTGAGGGAAAGAAACTGTTCCTGAGTCTGCTGGTGCGACAGCGAAGACTCCTATAACATCTCCCCGATGGGAGAGGAGTGAACAGTCTGTGACTGGGGTGAGAGGAGTCTTTGCTGATGCTTCTCACTCTCCTTAGGCAGCGTTTGTGGTAAACGTCTTTGATGGAGGGTAGCCCGACACCAGTGATGTATTGGGCAGTTTTCACCACCTGCTGGAGGGCTTTCTGGTCTGAAACTGTGCAGTTGCCATACCACATTGTGATGCAGTTTGTGATAATGCTTTCAATAGTGCAGCGGTAAAAGTTCAGCAAGATGTTGGGGGACAGGTGAGCTTCCCTTAGTTTCCTAAGGAAGTAAAGGCGCTGGTGTGCCTTTTTAATCAGTATGGAGGTATTGAAGGTCCAGGAAAGATCCTCAGAGAGATTAACCTTTAGTCCGCCGGTGGTCTACATTCAGCTCCTTGGTCTTTTGGGTGTTGAGTGCAAGGTTATTGTTGGCACACCACATTGCTAGATGCTGAACCTTGTCCCTGTAGAATGTCTCATAATTTCCGCTGATCAGGCCTACCACCATGTTGTCATCTGCAAACTTGATTATGGAGTTAGAGCCATGCAAAGGTATGCAGTCGTGGATGAAAAGGGAATAGAGGATTGGACACAGCACACAGCTCTGTGGTACCCCAGTGTTTAAAGTGAGGACGGAGGAGTTGTGGTTACTGATCCTAACAGACTGTGGTCTGTTGGTGAGAAAGTCCAGGATCCAGTTACAGAGGGAGGGGCTGATGCCAAGATCACAGAGCTTGGTGATCAGCTTGGATGGGATAACAGTATTGAAGGCGGAGCTAAAATCAATGAATAGCATCCTGACATATGTCTTGGTTATGTCCAGGTGCATCAAGGCAGAGTGGAGAGCTGAGGCGATGACATCCTCAGTTGACCTGTTGGATTTGTAGGCGAACTGGTATGGGTCCAGTGTAGGGAGCAAGCATGTTTTCAGGTGGGAGAGGACCAGCCTCTCAAAACACTTTGCAAAAATGGGAGTAAGAGCAACTGGGCGGAAGTCATTGAGGGCCACTGCACCAGCATGTTTTGGTACAGGTACAATGGTGGTTGTTTTGAAGCAGTTGGGAACAATGGCTTGGGCCATTGTAAATGTTGGTGAAGACCTCAGCCAGCTGTTCTGCACAGGCCCTAAGCACTCGACCAGGGATGCCATCAGGGCCGGCAGCTTTATGAGCATTCAACTTACACAAGGTGGAGCACACGTCACTGGTGGAAAGTGTGAGTGGCAGGCCATCTGGTGTGAGCACAGCTTTGATGGGTGGTTCTGTGTTTTCACGATCAAAGCGAGCATAAAAGTAGTTTAGATCATCTGGGAAGGTGGCATTGCTGGTTGGGGGTGTGCTGTTTTCTGGTTTGTAGTCTGTGAGGGCATGGATGCCTGTCCACATGCACCGAGTGTCATTTTTAAATCTGCCTCAATGCGCAGTTTGTAGTTGTATTTAGCAGATTGAATTCCCTTCTTCAGATTGGACCTGGATAAGCTGTAGGCATCACGGTCACCAGATTTGAAAGCAGCGTCACGTGCCTTCAGCAGGAGCCGTATTTCCTTGTTCATCCAGGGTTTCTGATTGGGGTACATTTTAATTGCTTTATGGGTGGTTACCTTGCCAACACATTCATTGATATGATGCAGAACAGAGGTGGTGTAGGTATTGACATCTGTGTGGGAGTCCAGTGTGGCCCGACAAGCAAACAAATTCCAGTGTGTGTTCTGGAACTCCTCCTGTAGTGAAGAGTCTGCTTTTTCCAGCCAAACTTTAACAGCCCTCACAGTGGGTTTCACACGTTTGATGATTGGGGTGTATTTGGGTAGCAGGAAAAGGGAGTGGTGATCAGATTGTCCAACGTGGGGGAGGGGAGTTGCTTTGTAAGCATCAGGGATGTTTGTATAAACATGATAAAGAGTATTGTCTCCTCTTGTCGGGCAAAAAACATTTTGATAAAATTTGGGGAGAGTTGTTCTCAGAGCCGATGACAGGCACTTCCTGTCGGACTGGCTGATTCACTCGAGCCCGGGGATCGGAGTAATTCGGGAGGTAGTAGATGAAGATCTAGTGTTGTATCCACATCGGTGTTTGTGTATAGTGTGTGACAGTTGTAAAAGGTTAATGCGAAGCTATGTCGAACAACCGAGTTAAAAATAACTAGTAAAATAAGAAGTAATTTGCAAAAACTGGAGGGACGCTGAGCCTCGCACTGTTCACACGCCGCCATCTTGGTTGACCTCACTAGCCACTCTAATCTCTTTGTTCAGTGTGTTCCTGGCCTGATTATACAAGACTCTATCCCCATTTCTGTAGGCACCCTCTTTAACCTGACGAAGATGTCTGAGTTTTGCTGTAAACCATGGCTTATCATTATTGAATGTTAAATAAGTCCTGGTAGGAATGCATATATCCTCACAGAAACTAATATAAGATGTTACAGTCTCTGTAAGTTCATCCAGATCGGTGGTAGCAGCTTCAAAAACACTCCAATCAGTGAGGTCAAAACAGGTTTTAAAGCCCACTCTGTTTCATGGGTCCATCTCTTTACAGTCTTAACTACAGGTTTAGCAGATTTAAGTCTTTGCCTGTAGGTTGGTATAAGATGAACCAGGCAGTGATCAGACTGCCCCAAAGCTGCTCGTAGAACAGTGTGATATGCATCCTTTATTGTGGTGTAACAGTGATCTAGTTTGTTACTGTCTCTGGTGGGACATGTAACATGCTGTCTGTATTTTGGCCGTTCATGGGAGAGATTGGCTTTATTAAAGTCCCCAAGAATGATTAAAACATAGTCCGGGTGTTGTTGTTCTGTCTCTGTGATCTGATCAGCGAGTTTCTGTAAAGCCAGGCTTACGTGCGCTTGCGGAGGGATGTAAACACTCACAAGAATGAACGAGTAAAAGTCCCGTGGTGAATAGAACGGCTTGCAGTTAAAAAAAGAGCACTTCTAGATCTGAACAGCACATCTTCTTTAACACAGTTACATCTGTACACCACCGTTCATTGATGTAAAAGCATGTCCCGCCGAGCGCACCGGCTCTCTTCCCGGTAAAAGATCGCGTCCTGAAGCGTTTGATCAGCGCCGCTGCTCTGCCGACAACAACGTTCAGTAAAACAGACAAATAATTGAAATCCGGTAAAAGATTTTGTGGTGTATTCTGCCGAATAGTCAGCAGTTCATCCCTGGTGAAACTGATTGTTTGATAAACAAAAAACAGGAAAAACGAACAAAAACAGTACAAACACTGGAGAGCCAAGCACTGAAGCAGCCGTGTGTGGCGCTATCGAGAGCTAACAAAAGTCCCACTAACAACAGCTAAATAAAAGGCCACTCTAAAATGTGCAGTTTTATCACAAAGCACAATGCCACAGATGTCGCAAGTTTTGAGGGAGCATGCAATTGGCTTGCCCACCAGAGCTGTTGCCCGTGAATTGAATGTTCATTTCTCTACAATAAGCCGTCTCCAAAGGGTTCCAAAGTGTTCTCTTCACGGATGAATCCCGGTTTTCACTGTACAGGGCAGATGCCAGACAGCATGTATGGTGTCTTTTGGGTGAGCGGTTTGCTGATGTCAATGTTGGCGGTGGGGTTATGGTATGGGTCCGCCTTTTGAGGACTGACCACGGGTTCTCTATGGGATTGAGATCCGGGGAGTTGCCTGGCCACGGACCAAAAATTTCAATGTAATGATGTTTGAGCCACTTTTTTATCCCTCTTGCTTTGTGACATGGTGCTCCATCATGCTGGAAAATGCATGGATCATCACCAAATTGCTCATGGATCGTTGGAAGAAGTCACTCTTGCAGGACGTTTTCATACCATTCTTTATTCATGGCAGTGTTTTTGGGTAGAATTATGAAAGAGCCCACTCCCTTGGTTAAAAAGCCCACACATGGATGGTCTCAGGATGCTTCACTGTTGGCACAACACGGGACTTATGGTAGCATGAACAATAATTTTTCAAGATAATGTCTTGTCTGTATGTAACGGAGGCCAGCGAGTAGGTGCTGTGCAGGTAAACCTCACTCCCCTGATCTCAAGAGATGCACTAGCGACTGATGCTTGTGTTTGTAGTCATTTAGCCTCCTTGTTAGTGGTCCGCCTCCCATGCCGGAGACCTGGGTTCGAGGCCCACTCGGAGCGAGTACGAGGTGTGGTGGTGAGGACCCAGGAGAGAGGGGTTTACATGTAGGCCTACATAATTTATTCACCTTTTGAATAACCATGGAAAGGAAACGTTATGTAATTATCAATTGCCTACATGACACCCGTGTCTGGTTCTTGCCTAAAAAGACAGGCTTATGATGTTTGTAGTTAACAGATTTGGCTGCTTTTAGTCTTACCCTGAGTTGGTTCACCCTCCGCCTATGTAAGACATTCATTTTGTCAAAAGCTCTGCAACTAATCCTCATTTTATGTTTCTTATGGGCCAATGAGGGCTTTTTGTTTGTGCTGAAAAAAAATAGTCTGACCAATAAGAGGCCCCTGCCTCTGCGTTAATTTGTGCCCGGTCATGATGATTTGAGAAGACTAAATTGATCAAACATAGGCTATGATCAGCTCCCTGCAGTGGCCACACATGAAGGTTCCACAGCTCGGGGCTGGGGTGCCATATCGTGCCATTTGCCTGAGACAGCAAGTCCTTCCTGAGGGGGTTTGCCATGGGGGAGCCATCACTAACTCTCTCAGGTCCGCGAACCAGGGCTGATTCGGCCAGTTCGGGGCCACGAGTTTAACTGACGCTCTCTCCTCCCAGATTTTGCACAACACCATAGGCGAATCTTCACTGGAGGGAACGCGTAAAGCCTGGCTTCCGGCCATCGCGATGTCAGAGCATCTCCCGGCAGCAGGGAGTGAGATAGTGAGAAGAACGTCTGACAGCGCGTGTTCTCGCTTGTGGCAAAAAAAAATCCACTTCCGCCCCCACTTCCGCCCTCCCGAATCTATCCCAAATCATTTTAACTGATCCTGGATGAAGCCTCCACTCTCCTTGAGGAATCCCGTTCCTCGAAAGCATGTCCGCTCCACGGTTCAGGATACCGGGGATGTGCACCGCTCTTATGGAGAGAAAGTGGTGGTCCGCCCAGAAAAGGAGACTCGCTGCCTGTTTGAGTAGAGCTCTGGAACACATGCCGCCCTGGCGATTTATGTACGAGACCACAGACATGTTGTTCAACCAAAAGGCTTGTAGGGCTAAGGACACTGCTTCCAATTCTAAACAGTTTATGTGCCACCTTCTCTGTGACTCCGACCACAGGCCTGAGGAAGGTACGCCCAGGCACACTGCTCCACAGCCTGAAGTTTGAACGCGTTTGTTGAGACCACGGTGCGCTGCGTCACTATACCCAAAGGAATTTCTGCTCCATGGTCTCAGATTGCTGACGCAACTGTGAGTGACTGTAATGCACTTGTGGCCAGAAAACCACGCCCTCGGCGGAACTCGAGTCTTCAGCCAAAATTGTAGCGGCCGCATATGCAGCAGACCCAGATGGCACACGGAAGAAGCCACCACCATCAGTCCCAGAAGCCTCTGAAATTCCCTCAGTGAAACCGACCTGCCCGGTCTGAAACGCCGCAGAGTCGATAAAATTGCCTCTATGCACTCTTGAGAGAGATGGGCTCACATCGACATCGAGTCCAAACATACTCACAGATATGTTATAGTGCGACTCTGTAAAAACACTGAGTGGGCTAAAATCAGCCAATCATCCAGATAATTCAAGATGCGCATTCCGCTCGATTTGAGGGGAGAAAGCGCTGCGTCCACACACTTTGAAAAGGTGCAGTGGGCCAGGGCCAGGCCGAACAGAAGCACTGAATACTGATAAGCCGTGCCTTCTAAAGCAAATCTCAGGAAGCGCCTTTGGCACGTTTGAATATGGAAGTACGCGTCTTTTAGATCCACTGAGGCGAACCAGTCCCCGGGCCGTATCTGTGCCAAGATCTGTTTCAGCGTTGTTATTCTGAATGCATGCTTGTGAAGTACATGGTTGATGGGTCTCAGGTCCAGAAACGGACGGAGTCCACCATCCTTCTTTGGCACCATAAAGTAGCGGCTGTAAAACCCGCTTTCCTGCTCGCTCAGAGGGACGCGCTCTATCGCTCCTTTCTCGTGCAGACTGAGAACTTCCTGTCTCAGAACGGGAAGGTTTTGGGGCAAAGTCAGTTATGGGACCACGCCATTGAAGCGGGGAGGTCTGCGTTTCAACTGAAGAGAATTTCCGTGGTGAATTATTCCCAATATCCATGGGGAAACACCCAGGATAGCCCTCCACGCGTCCAGGAAGTCACACAGCGGGTGCATTAGCACTACGGCCACCGTAGCCACTGATGGCGTGTTTTGACCAGAGCCCATGAGGCTAGAAGCTCGTGGCGGGCATTGTGTTGTGTTGGCACTCTCGCGTCCTTGAGAGGCCATTACAATCATGGGTTGTGGCTCTGCATTGCTCTGAGACAGGGCGAGTGACACAGTGTTGGGTGCAAGAGGAAGAAAAAGCTCTATTTGTGAATGGATACATGTTTTTATTGTGTAACTCACACAAACAGCATTTAAACCCACATAGTAATCGTCGCCTGTAGGAACATGGGGGACATGATGCCTTTGAACATGCCGCTTGGGGGCAGGGCACTCTCTCTTCCTCTTTAGACTCCCAATCCTTTTCCGACGCCGAGAGCGACATGGAGTCGTCTTCCTCGCCAGCTCTTTCAAAGGTGATGAAGTTCGCAACGGCGTTGGGGGGGGGGGCATAAGCTATCTTCCTCTAATGCAACTTCCACGATGACTTCAATAAGACTTCTAGCGTGAAGTAAGAGATTCTGATGTAATTTTTGCGCCCATGCCTTTTATACTGCCCACTGACCTGTCAGTATTTGCATGCTTCGCGTCAATTGGCCAGCTGTCCCCAGTTGGCGTTAGCCCATAAGATTTCAGTGAAAGTGGAGAAGGGAGGAGTTCCCATATACGTCATAGCTGACGTAATGTTGAGTTACCGCCTTGAAAGGGAACTCTGCAGAATCATCTGTCGAATATTTTTCTGTACCCTCTTATATACAGTTTTTTCTCTAGGCATGTTCAATACATTTCATTCATATTGTTATGGGATCACGATGCAGTCATGAGCCCTTAATGTTCTGTGAAAATAAGGCCACATTGTGTGCCATCATGTGCTTCACCATATGTCTTCACATTACATTCTCATACAGATATCCATACATGCAGGCGAATACACATGATTACAATAGTAGAATAATGTAACACATACATGCTATATTCCCATTGATTATACTTGAATAATTTATATTTTGATTAATACAAATTTCAGTGGTGGTCGTTCCTGTGTCGAGTGGGTTGCGCACTTCAGGTTTCACTATCCCCTGTTGTGCTGCAAGCGGCCATTTCCCCTGTGCCCCTCAGCACTAAAAGATCATTTCCCTGAAAGAGCAATTTCTCTAAAAGAGCTTACATGGGTGCGCCTTTGTAAAGACGACGGATCGTCTTTTTAAAGATGCCGTTTCACCCGTGTGTTTCTGGATGCGGCCGTTACCTGGTGCTGGGTGAAGGTCACAATTGCTGCCTCACGTGTCTGTGCATTAAACACACTGAGTCTGTGTTTGCAGATTTTCCCATTGCGGGAAGATGACCATCTTGGAGCTGTGAGCCAGGCTCTGTTTCCTCCAGGGGTGTGGGGCTCTGTTGCCTCTGCCGCGATCTAGTTCTCGTCCTGGTGGCTGCAAGGCAAGGGCTATTTCCAGCAGTCGCATGGGTGGTTTGAGGATTATAGTGGTGGCAAACCCCTCAGGGAACCAACCCTCGGGAGCCCACCATTCCTCTGGCATCTCCGATCTAGTCGAGCAGCCAATGGAACGCGCCGGGCCCTCTTCAAAGATACCAGCGGTATCCTGCAGGGCTCCTCCCGACAACTGGATGTCGATCACTGCATCGGAGGGAGAGCTCTCTGAGGAAGATTCGGCTGTGCTGCTGCCCTCCGGGGAGGGTGGCAATGCCTGAATCGGATCCGGAGATGACAGCTATGCTTTCCCTGGACACTGAGAAGGTAGGGCTCGAGTGGACACCTCGACTGCATCCAAAGCCTTCGAGGCTGGATGATTGGTTTCTCGGGGTGGCTCGCGCTGGTTCTCAGCACCCCGCCTCGGTGCCTTTCTTCCCAGAGGTGCATGAGGAGCTCACCAGGTCATGGACAGCAACTTTTACAGCCAGAAACCAATCTGCTGGTTCCTCCTCCCTCACCACCATCGAGAGTGGTGCAGCTAGGGGGTATATGGGGGTCCCCCTGGTGGAGCGGTCTGTTGCGATGCAGTTGTCTCCTAATACCGCCTCCACCCAGCAGGGCGAATCATGCCTCCCCTCCCGGGTCTGTAGGTGCTTGTCTGGCCAGCGATGATTATACAGCCTGTGGAGAAGCTACCTCCACCTTATATGCTATAGAGTTACTGCAGGTTCTTCAGGCTAAAGCACTGAGGGACCTGCACGAGGGTGGTCACGATCCGGAAGTTCTGAAAGAGCTCCGAACTGCTACTGACCTCGCGCTCCGAATGACGAAGATCACTGCGAGTTCTCTGGGTCATACGATGTCCACACTTGTGGTCCATGAGTGCCATCTCTTGCTGTCTGGTTGATATGAGGGACACTGATAAAGTTTGGTTCCTTAATGCCACTGTGTCCCAGACTGGCCTCTTTGGCAATGCGGTCAAGAGCCTGGCCCAGCAGTCCTCGGATGCACAGAAGCAGACTGAGGCCCTGACCCGCCGGGCAGATGCTGCCTCCACCCATCTGCCAGCCACAGCGCCCCAGCCTGCTTGTCGCCGAGGGCGGCCCTCTGCTTCTACTCCTGCATGGAGTTGGTCGTAGGCAGGCTCCCCACCCTACTGGCCCCCATCAAACCTGGCGGTGAGCAAAAGAGCAAGAGGCCCAGGGACGGGCGACCCAGGGAGGGAGGAAGCTGCTCTTTGGGGGATGGTGATGGCAACTCTCCCTCCCCCCGGGCCGGGTGGAGAATTTGTAAACGGAGAGTCACGGATGGCCCAACACCAGACTTCACTCATCCTCCTCCTTCGCCAGCCAGCAAGAGGGGAGGGTTTGAGAGCGTCCACATAGGCCCTACTCACGCACCCTCTGCCAACCTGTGGAACCTGGAAAGCATTGCACCACACACTCAGACCTTTTCTGGTCCGCTCACAAGCCGCCCGAGTTGGGTCCCTTGCATTCCACCTCGCTGCCCCGCTGTGGGTATGTCGGTGGTTCCATTGGTTCCGCTTGCACGGTTTTCGGGGTGCATGGCTAGTGCTAACTGGCCCGTCTCACTGGCTTCCGCGGACCATCAGCCTCGGCTATGTGATTCAGTTCACCCGGCGTCCCCCCAAGTACAGTGAAAGCAGCCGATGCTCCTGTCTTGCGTGCGGAGATCGCAGTCCTACTGGCGAAGGATGCAATAGAGCCAGTCCCTCCAGCTGATATGAGGATGGGGTTTTGCAGCCCTTACTTCATTGAATCCAAGAAAGGCGGTGGGTTACGACCAATCTTGGACCTGCGTGTCTTGAACCGGGCCCTTCATCGGTTACCGATCAAGATGTTAACTCTTTCTTCCGTCCCCGAGTTTGGTTTGCAGCGATTGACCTGAAGGACGCATACTTTCATGTGTCGATACTTCCACTCCACAGACCATTTCTGCAGTTTGCATTCGAAGGACAGGCATACCAGTATAAGGTCCTGCCCTTCGGGCTGTCCCTGTCTCCCCGTGTCTTCACAAAAGTTGCAGAGGGGGATCTTGTTTCCCTCAGAGAGCAGGGTATTTGCATCCTCAACTATCTCGATGATTGGCTTATACTAACACAGTCTCAGATCAGTTGTGCGAGCACAGGGACCTGGTGCTCTGGCACCTCAGCCTGTTGGGTCTTCGGGTCCACTAGGAAAAGAGCACACTCTCCCCGATGCAGAGGATCTCTTTTCTTGGAATGGAATTGGATTCAGTCCAACAGACGGCACACCTCAAAGAGGACCGTGTGTGGTTGGTGCTGACCTACTTGAATTCATTCAAGGGCAGGACGGCGGTCCCACTGAAACTATTTTAGAGGCTTCTGGGGCATATGGCAGCTGCAGTGACACCACTACGGCTATTGCATATGAGACCGCTTCAGCACTGGCTTCATGGCCGAATCCCGAGGTGGGCGTGGCAGCGTAGCACTCACCGGGTTCATGTTACAGCAGCTTGTTGCCTAACCTTCCCCCCGGGGTCAGATCTTACATTCCTCTGGGCAGGAGTGCCCCTAGAACAGGTCTCCAGGCATGGTGTGGTTTACACGGATGCCTCCACCACCAGCTGGGGGGCCACGTACAATTGGCACGCAGTGTCTGGGGTTTGGATGGGCCCCCATCTGCACTTGCATATTAATTGCCTAGAGTTGTTAGCAGTGTGCCTTGCCTTGAACCGTCTCAAAGGGCGCTTATGAGGCAAGCACGTGCTGGTCCGAAGGGACATCACAGCGACCATTGCATACATCAACCCACAAGGTGGTCTGCGCTCCAGTTGCATGTCACAATTGCCCGACACATCCTCCTTTTGGAGTCGGAAGGTTCTGAGGTCACTCCATGCCATTCACATTCCGGGCCTGCTCAACCATACGGCCGATGAGCTGTCTTGAGCTACACTCCTGGGAGAGTGGCGACTCCATCCCTGGATGGTCCAGCTGATTTGGAGACATTTCAGAGCCACTCTGGTAGCCCTGTTTGCCTTTCCAGAAACCTCTCACTGCCAGTTTTTCTACTCCCTGACACATGGAACACTCGGCACAGATGCACTGGTGCACAGCTGGCCACGAGGCCTGTGCAAGTATGCGTTTCCCCCAGTGAGCCTTCTCCCACAGACACTGTTCAAGTTCAGGGAGTACAAGGAGCAGGCCTTGCTTGTGGCGACATATTGGCCCACTGGGACCTGGTTCCCCAAACTCGCGACAGCCCCTCCCTGGCGGATTCCTCTGAGGAAGGATCTACTGACTCAGAGATGGGGCACCCTGTGGCACCAGTGTCCAGACCTCTGGAACTTCATGTCTGGTCCCTGGACGGGACTTGGAGGTTCTTCGTGACCTACCCCTAGAGGTAGTGGACACCATCACTTCGTCAAGAGCACCGTCTATGAGACACGCTTACGCCTTGAAGTGGAACCTGTTCATCGAGTGGTGTTCTTCTCACCGAGAAGACCCCCAGAGATGCCCGATTAGGGTCGTGCTTTCCTTTTGGCAGCAAGGGCTGGAGTGAAGGCTGTTTCCCTCCACCATCAAAGTCCAATTCGCTGCAATTGCTGCGAACCATGACCCCGTGGAAGGGAAGTTGGTAGGTAAGCATGACCTGGTCATCTGGTTCCTTAGGGGGGCCAGAAGTTAAAAACCTCCCTTCCCCCCCTCCATACCCTCTTGGGACCTGTCTCTAGTTGTTAAAACACTACAGCAGGACCCATTTGAGCCTTTGCTTAGTCAAGCTAAAGTCTCTTTCATTGAAAACCTGCTTTCACTGGCCTCCATCAAGAGAGTGGAGGAAGCTTTGGTAGGGAATCCCAATTCTTCTGTCACCGACGTGACATCAAGAGTGACTGACTTAAAGGCAAAGTCTCGGTTACGTATGGTAACCCTCGTTCCCTGAAGGGGAAAACCTGGTGTGCATTGCACCAGCTGCCTTTATATGCTCACGCTGTGATCAGCTGCAGCTGGATGCAATAATTGCATGCCAGTGTGCATTGGCTCGTTTAGTTTACACTCAAAATAGATTGGTCTCTCGAAGCTAGATTCCAATTCGTCGGACACCGATGTGACTTCTCCGTTCCCTCCTCCAGTGAACGAGGGTTACCATATGTCACCGAGACGTTGTAACTAATTTGGAATTGAAATTGAGGTAATCATGGTAGATGGCATAAGTTTTTGTTTTTAGCGTGTAAATTTGATTGTCCCCAACTATTTGAATACCACAAATTTGTTTGTTCACACAGTCTAAAATGTCAAAGGCCTGATTTACATTTTCTCCCATTTTTATAATAATATAAATGAACTGTTTAATCTTAAAGTTTTAGTGGTCAGAGTCAGACTCGACACAGAGCAGAGAGCACAGAGATGATAGCAAATAAATAACATCAGCGGCTATGGCACTCAACGAGCAATCATTATTATAGTTCAAAAGGTTAAAGTTTTAGTTATTATGCGAGTTAACTCGAGTCAGAATGTACATGTGCACAGTTTCATTTGTCATCCGTCTACGTGACATCAAGTGGACTTTTGAAGCTGAAATAATGAGTGGATTAAGCTTGGACTTGGAGTAACTAGAGGAATAACATGGATAACTTTGTTGTCGGAGGATTGTAATGCATCACAGGCAGTCAGGTACAAGGAAGAGCGACTACGGCTCCTTAAATTAGGTAAGACAAAAAGTTGTATTTTTCGCAACAGGTTTATTGACTTGTAATAGGTTGGTGGAATATGTGACAATCGGGTCCAGTCGGGTCTGTGTCTTCCCGGTGGGTTCGGGTCCAGCTTTCAAATAATAGACAGGTCCAGGTCGGGTCCGGGTAGGCATTTCTCGGATCTACACGGGTCCGGGTCCAGCTTTTGAAATAATAGACGGGTCCGGGTCGGTTCGGTGTAGTACATTACGGGTCTCTTTCGGGTTCGGGCACAAATTTTTGGACCCGTGAAGACCTCTAGACTTGACTTGACTTGAACAGACTTGACTTGACGAGGCATGAATCAGACTTGACAGAAACAGACTAGACCCACCAACAGCAGGTTACAACATTAATACACGACAAGAGACAATGGCAATGACGTGGCTACTTATACAGACAATGAGGGTCACATGACAAGAACAAACCAATGGGAAACAAGACACATGACTAAAGCAACCAATGGGCAAACAGAACTGATAATCACATGACAAGACAATAACCAATGAGAACATGACACATACACAAGTCAGAGATACATGAGGGCAAGGGAAGCATGACACAAACAGCATAAATCAAACTACAAAATAAAAGACATGAAAACAATGAACAAGATACAAATCCCAAAACAGACCTTACAGCTTTAAAAAAAAAAAAAAAAAAAAAAAAAATTGAGTTTACTTGTGTTTAAATTCAAACAACACACTGACTAAACCTGATTGGTTCAAGAGCCATTGAACGGCTCTGATTGGTTCGTATGATAATGAGCTAGCACCGGAGAGCTTCATAAATCAAATGTAATGTGCATGCAAATGTCCCTTGAATGTGAATATAAGTCTAAATTTAAACAGTTATATTATATAGAGCGATCGTGTATCTTTAGAGCACTTGGAGGAAACCACGCAATTCATATGGATTACTTTGTCAATGTTTTTTTTTATGATTAACTTTTTGAAACGTGAACATCTTTGGTGAATCGTCTTTCATCAGAGGGACATAAATCTCTCAGATTTCATTAAAATATCTCCGCTTTTCTTTCAAAGATGAAAGAATACATTTTATATGCACTTAGTATAGTTTAAATAGGCCTTTATTAAGTGTGTCTGAAAAAGCACAATTTAAATATATTTCTTTTTCACCTGGGCATTCATTAACAAAATGTTGTAAATTTTATAATTTATACAGTATAATACACTTTACTATAGTATCTTTTCATGTGGGATGTAATGTGATAATAGCATAGAACTCTTCTGGCTACAAAACTTCAAGTAACCAGCAACTGTGTAGTAATGTGATACAATATGCAAGTGGAAATGACATATTTGAATATGAAAAGTATGCACTGCTTGGCATCATGTTAAAATGTGATCTAATCCTTTGCTGGAGTATGCTAAAAAAATCTTGCATTTACTCCTGGATATAAAGTGTTTAATCTTACAGTGTTGGTTAAGATGCTGGAATTGAATTTTCCATGATTCAAAAAAAAAGTGTGAAAGCAGCTTTAGAGTGTGATGATTCAGAGCCAAACCAGACAGACACAAGTAGGGCTCGGAGAGCTTGTGATAACTCACATTTGATCACAGCTGTCTCAATAAAGGTTGTTGTGTTCTTCACAATTGAGGTGGTGTGTTTCTCCCATCTGAGATTTTTCTAGAATGTATAAGAAATATTTAGACTCTGCTCTGTTGAGAAGAAGTGGTGATTTTTCTTTCCCCATTTTTACATGTAGGTTTTGATTCATTTTGAGGTAAAAATATCTTAAAGACAAGCAACATGATACAAAGTCCAAAAGCATCTTCAATGAAAATGGGCTATTTGTATATAAAAATTGCTTGTCCTGTCATCACAATTGAGACAGAGTATCACTGGGTCTGGTCTATGGGGGAAGGCACAATCTCCAACTACAGTATCTGAAATCCAAGAGAACCAAATGGTGATGGGGAGTGTGTGAGGAGTTTTAATGGAAGCTGGTATGATGAGAGCTGCAGCACTGTTCTCCCATTTGTGTGTTTCAGTGGTGAGTCCTCAAAGTTTAAGTTTGTTTGTTTTTTTTACTGTAGCTGGAACTTGACTGAGGGCTGGTACTTATCTTGTGTTTCTGAATAGACAGCACTGATTTTATTATTATTGAAACTGCTATGACATGGAGAGATGCATAGTGTTACTGCAGACAACACCACACTGATTTGGCGAGTATCAGCAGCCCAGAGCAGCAGAATCTGTTCAGTAATGTAAGGAGTGAAATTATTTCCTTATGAAATGAATTCTTTGTGAAGCCAGACTTTCAGGAACTCTCGCAATGCAAATGCAAATGCAACAAGACAATGGGCTTTGATCTCGTGGAGCCAAACAAACAGATAGGGAGATCTAGAAGAAAGACCATTTACTCTTTGATCCCTTCACCCATCCTTTCTCCCTGGGTACATGGTCCAGGTCATTAAAAGTTGACAGAGAAATGCCAAGAACTCAAGTTACTATTCTTACATGAAACCTTTACTATATCTCCAGGATTCATGATTGTAAACTTTTCATGTTTGGTATCATTTTAAAGGTCTCTGTGCGATTGGTAAAATGGTCTCAATTTCAAAGTAGTCACTTGTATTATGAGAAAGATTGAAAACTTTTGCAGAATTGTGTTCTGCTGTGAAGGGGGTGTGTCCCCCTTTAGGGGTCTTTGAGAATGTTTATCTCCAGCCAGGTGTGACCCTGATGTGATCACGGGAATCTAAAAAACCAAAAGGTCTTTTATGTTTTTACAACTGATTTGAAGATTTCTTTGTTATCTAGTCTGAGTATTTAAGGGAAGTGACAAAACACTACTGGGCGATTCTGTTGCCAGAAAGCCGTAGTGTGGAGTGTATTTCATATGCTCCATACTATGTATCTTCCTGAAGTCAGGGATACTATTATTTATTCAAAAATGTAATTGTGTTAAACACATTGTGCCTACAGAGCACACTCTATAGTTGTTTGTGCTACTACATGTACACATTTGCTAGTTAAGTTTATTCTCTAAAACACCTGAGTGCTTTGCTATGCATTTTAGACCATGTGTCTTAAATTAGGATAACTGTTACATGTGTGACTATGTTAAATTTGTGTGCCTCCTGCATGGATCACTTGGCCGTTCCCAATATGGCTACAGTGTCTTTGTGCAGAAGCAAAGTTGCAACACAGCTACAATGTGATTTACAATTACACTATCCTTTCTAAATTGGCTTCTAATTGAGTTTGTGATCGTAAGATCCACGTGAAGCTAGCGTGAGACTTAAAAGAGACATTAGGTCCCCAGTGAATGGATAATTGAAAGTATGGGATTTTCAGAATACTCAAATATCTAAATTAATAAACAATCGATATCTGTGATCAGCTTTTGATAGAAATATTGCCCAAATTTAATGATCACGTGTGAAATTGGAGTCAGATTTAAAACATGGAGCTAGACTAAAATTAAAAACTAAATCCTGATAAATTCAGAAGCGCAAATAAAAGACCGAATACGCATTAAACCTTTGACCAGGCCGCTGGATTCCGTTTTTTGGGCCGGCGGGTGGATCCTTACAGTAATTAATCATCGCTCTGGACTGGTCTGTTTCTGGACTCTTAGGAATGGTCAGATCAGAGGAATCTCAGTTTAAGACACTGGGAAGCAGATCAACCATCCCAGAGTTCAGGATCTGGTGACTGTGTTGGCATGTCAAGATTCGATTCTGGGAAATGGGCTCAATACAGATGTGATCTACAGAAGCCTTTTACCTGCTATGTAGGTGAGTTGTTGTACAGATATTAAAAACAATTGTGATATATGTTTTTATTAATTTATGTATTTTCTATGTTTTCTTAAACCATGTATTTCTCTAGCTGACACATTAATTAAAAAACAGATTGTATGTTTGAAGTTTTCCTGTAATGGGAAATGTACATTAAATGATCCTTCACTACAAACTGCCTTTCTAAACATGGTATGTACTGTACAGTATATCTATATATTTATACATATATTATGTAGCATATAAGTAGGACATGGTTTTAGTTTTGTTTGATTCATTCTTGCTGGTTTTCCAGATAAGTGAAAAGTTGAAGAGCATGGGGCTGAAAAGTAACAAAATGAGCTGGATACAGGGGTAAGGCAAAGAGGTGTTTCACCTGGAGAGCAAACATACAGCAAAATCTAATAATCAGTGTAACAGGCAGTAATCATAATTGTACATCTTTAAAGTTTAAATGGTCATTGTATAATATATTTAGGGGACAACTGATTATGAATATATATTTCTGAAATATAGTCTGAAGAATAGTTGTGTTCTTACAAGATTAAATATTTCTTTACCAAATAAATTATCAGTACTCAAGTTTTTGCATGTAAATATTTTGTAACATTAAATAATTGTAGTAAAATCAACACTAAGTAAAATGGAAGATAACTTTCTAGTGTATATCCAGAGCCAACTTTGAGATATGTGAACTAAGTCATTATTTGAAATGTAAAGTATGATGATTCTTCTCATAATAAATTTGAAGGACATTTCATTTGAATCATATTGTGCATATTATTCCCAAAATAAATATAACTGTGATTTTCTTATGAAATTACTTCTGTAATACAATAAAAAATTCTTACAAATCATTAATTTATTTTATAGTCATAATGGCTACTGAAATAACACGCTATTATTGTCTGGACCTGCTACAGCACCGCTCATTATAATAGGTAGAACTGATTCATATATGCTAAAACATTTACAACTGTAACAAAAATACATGAGAAGTATACTAGAATGTTTTGGAATTGCACACCTGGTACAATTACGGTGTGGTAGCAGTACAATTAAGTTGAGTTAAAAAGGTCAATTGGTGGTTTGGCATTAATCACAATAAGTAAAGATTTCCATTTCCAGGTAAGACACATACTGAAAAAAAAATTAAAGGTTTGACAATTGTGTCTGTCAGATGTGTAAAGGTAAATCAAAAGGGGCAATATTTATTCAGGTAGATTCAGGAGAGACAAGGGATGGTAACACTTATCTGTTTTTAACTTCCTGTTCCCTCAACTACATTACCTAATTTCTAAGTCACTTTTCCAGTTAAAAGTGAAGCTTGTTGCATGAATTTTAACACTAATCAAATATTGTATAATTTAAATGCATGAAATAAAGTTGCAATAAGTTGATGTTTACTTTCTGAGACAATTTTGGCGATGACTCCTCCTCATGTGTACAGTAGTGTTTTGTGTGCATTACCACCCCACACAAGACTTTAGACCCGCAGATTTCAGTAAGACTTATTTTCCTACTTATTTGAATACAGCAGCATAAAGTGTTGATAAACAGCAATGAGGGATCTGTGTGAGCAGTCATGTACTGGAGTCTGTTTGTGCTGCTTCTGCTGTCAGGTTGGTGTGATCATTTCATAATCTGTATTTATGATGATGTATTCAAATATAGATGTTTAACATATTGATTTTAACAGGGCTCTTCTGGAGCAGTCCTGCTCTTTCTCGTCCGTATCATTATATAAATGTGAGAATGTCATGGCCAGAGGCTCAGAGTTACTGCAGATCAAAGTACACTGATCTGGCTACTGTAGACAGCATGGATGATGTGAACAGGATGGTAAATATAGTGGATGCTGGATACAGTGGATCGGTGTGGATTGGACTGAAGAGGGGGACACAGAAACGCTGGGGTTGGTCTAATGGGGATGATACAGTCACACAGTACAGTCCCTGGAGTGCTGGACATCTGATCAGTCAAAATGAATGTGGCTATTTTAACTTTGGAGTTTGGTATAGTTATCCATGCTCATCAAATTTATACTTAGTGTGCTACAATGGTAGGTTGAGTTGTTATCTTTGTAAAAGTTCAAGTTCAGTTCAGAGTTGAGGACTGATTCTTATTTTGTATTTCTCGATAGCAAGCGAATACATCAGGGTAGATATTCGGAAGAACTGGACTGAAGCTCAGCACTACTGCAGACAGAATCACATACGTAGATCTGGCCACCATCCACAACTCTGAAGAACAAAACCAGCTCAAGAGTATTATTCCATCAGGATCGTGGGTCTGGATTGGTCTTTTCCGGGACTCTTGGGAATGGTCTGACAAATGGAGTCGCTTCTTCAGATACTGGGCAGCAGGTCAACCATCCCAGAGTCCAGGATCTGGTGACTGTGTTGGCATATCAAAAACCAATTCTGGGAAATGGGCTCAATACAGCTGTGATCTACAACAGCCTTTTATCTGCCATGGTGGTGAGTTTCTTTAACAACTGATGATAAAATTGATTGCAAAACAATTCCACGCCCTGTTTGGGTTCTGTTATAAAGTACAAACAATACAAACAGTATTAGATACATTGTTAATAGTACGTAAGTACCTTGAAACCATAACGGAGTGCCTTTTTTTTTTTTTTTTTTTTTTTTTTTTGATATAAAGTAGTACCAATGGATATAGCTCATGTTACATACTCTGATACAGTAGGTGGCGGTATGCACCTTTAAAAGTCATGGTTGCAATCTGCCAAAAAATGAAAAGAAGAAGAAGAAGAACAGATTGCGAAGTATTGCCAGCTAACCCCTGTCTCTACCAAGCGTTTTCTCATTGCCACATTGATTGCCTCGTGTATGTTCTTTGCCTGTTCTTGACCTTGTTTGTTGGATTACGATTTGAATTTGTTTGCTGTACGGACTGCTTGCTGTGATATTGACCTTGCTTGTTATTTGACCACGATTATCTGCCTTATCCTTGTGTGTGGTTTTCTCCACAATAAACATCTCCGCAAATCGATTCAAATACTCAACCGAGTCAGTCATCCTTACAGAATACTTCGCCTGACCAGAATCCAGCGGAGATTTCACATCTTCAGGCCGCCTTTGCTTATCAAAATGAGAGGATTACGGAGTTCCAAGCTCAACTTTCATCTCTGCGAGAGCCGCTAATGAACATCTCACCCCGCTACATACAATCTCTCCCAGCGACTCGACCTTAGGCGGTAAGATTTTCTTTACCAGATAAATTTGATGGCACAGCGGAAAGGTGCAAGGGGTTTCTTCGTCAATGTTCCATTTATTTTGAGAACCAGCCTGAGGCCTTTCTACGTGATACCTCTAAATGTTCATTTATGATGTCACTGTTTACTGGCAAAGCTCTCGAATGGGCATCTGCTGTGTGGGGATCAAGATGATATGATACGGACCTCATTCGATTATTTTTCGAAGCAGATTACTGAGGTTTTTCAGTACCCAGCTGGGAGGGAGAGATGTATCTATGCAGTTGTTGGATTTGTGTCAAGGAAATCGTACTGCTGCAGAATACGCAGTAGATTTTCGCACCATACCAGCGCAAAGTGGCTGGAATGAGGCCGCGCTTAAACCAATCTTTAAGCGAGGTCTTCACCACAAATTACAATCAGAGATTGCTTGTAAGGACATGGATATGGACTTACAGCAACTTATAACCACCACGATCCGTATTGATAATCTGATACGTAACCATCCCACCTGTCCCCTAACAACTTCAATGTCTGCCACAACTACTAGTGGCCTGGAACCTGTTGAACCCATGCAAATCGGCCTTACCAAAATCTCACTGGAGGAAACGTGAACGACGGCGTGTACAGAGACTATGTTTTTACTGTGGGCAACCAGGTCATCAATGCCGTCACTGCCCCCAACAAGCCCACACCATCTAAAGTGAGTATACCTTCAGGTAATCTATTCACCAAGTGCTTGACTCTCGTTATGACCATCACTTATGCAAGTTACGTACAATGTGTTTCAGCATTAATTGACTCAGGATCGGCACTGAACCTAATTCACCATGAATTGGTGGCTAAACTCAACATCCCTGTGATCCCTTGCATACCACCGATTCACATCACCGCCATCAACACTCAACCCATTGGCAAAGGTATCACTCATCAAACCATCCCTATTACAGTCAAGATTGGGTGTGTTCCACTCTGAAACCCTCTCATTTTATGTTACAACTACACCCCAGCATCCAAATAATACTAGGAAATCCCTGGCTCACCATTCACGACCCACAGATTTCTTGGGGTTCCAGAGAAAAACTTACCAAATGGTCACCGCATTGCCACAGTCATTGTCTACAAGGTCATATACCACTTCCATGTCTAACAACAAGGGTTGAAAGTCCAATAACTAACGAAGCAGTTAAGATTCCCCCAGAGTACATTGAATTCCAGGAAGTCTTCAGCAAAGCCAAAGCTGCTACGTTACCTCCACACCGCCATTGGGACTGTGCCATAGACCTATTACCTAACACAGCACCTCCTAAAAGCAAGGTATATCCATTAACTATACCAGAAAAACGCAGGCCATGGAACAATACATTGAAGAAGCTCTGGGAGTCAGGCTTTATCCGCCCATCCCACATCACCCGCAGCATCTGGATTTTTTTTTGTGGAAAAAAAAAAGGATGGTGGCCTACGCCCCTGTATCGATTATCGTGGTCTAAACTCCATCACTATCAAGAACAGGTACCCACCTCCCATTAGTTCCCTCAGCCTTAGAAACAATTACGGGAAGCCAAGATTTTTTACTAAGCTTGATCTACGAAGTGCCTATAATTTAATCAGGATCAGAGAAGGTGATGAATGGAAGACAGCATTATCACCACCAGGGGGCACTATGAATACTTGGTAATGCCGTACGGCCTATCCAATTCACCATCTGTGTGTTTCAATCATTTATCAAGAGATCTTTCGGGACATTCTAAAAAATGACCACATTATCGCCTACATTGATGACATTCTAATATATTCGAAGACACGTGAGAAAACATATCCAACATGTGAAAGATGTTCTGTCTCGATTACTGGCAAACCACTTATATGTTAAGACTGAGAAATGTGAATTTCATGTCTCACATACCACTTTTTTTAGGCTACAAGATCAGTCATCATGGAGTGGAGATGGACGCAAGGAAGGTTGAGGCAGTTACAGAGTGGCCACGTCCCACTACGGTAAAGGAAATACAGAGATTCTTAGGATTTTGCTAACTTTTACAGGAGATTCATCAGAGACTACAGTACCATTGCAGCACCACTCACTGCTTTGCTTAAGGGGGAAAACCAAGGAAAACTATCATGGACAACGCTTGCCCAGACCGCATTTGATACCCTGAAGACAAGCTTTACCACTGCTCCAATTCTGAAGCACCCAAACCCTGACCTACCATTCATAGTGGAAGTAGATGCTTCTGACGTCGGCCATCGGAGCAGTTCTATCCCAGAGACAAGGAAACCCTGGTAAAGTTTTTCCATGTGCTTTCTTTTCCAGAAAAAAACTAACCACAGCAGAGAAAAAACTATGATGTAGGAAACAAGGAACTACTTTCCATCAAGGAAGCACTGTCTGAGTGGAGACACTGGTTGGAGGGAGCACGTCATCCATTTCAGGTGATTACAGATCACAAAAATTTGGAGTATATCAAGAGTGCTAAACGTCTGAACCCGAGGCAGGCTCGGTGGTCATTATTCTTCACAAGATTTCATTTCTCACAGTAACATATCGCCCAGGAAGCAAGAATGGTAAAGCCGATGCGTTGTCACGAATATATGAGTCAGAGGAAACGTCTTGCTGCCAAGGACCAATTCTACCCCCATCAGTCATTTTGGCACCTATTCGTTGGGATATAATGGAGGAAATTCAAAGAAAACAACTAACAGAACCCACACCATCAGGTTGCCCCCTAACCGCCAATACGTTCCAGGATCTCTTCGGCAGCGCATCATGCAATGGGTTCATACATCTCTGAGCTCCGGACATCCTGGCATTCAGCGGACAGAGGAACTGGTACGCAATTCATTTTGGTGGCCTAATTTAACAAAGGATGTCTCTTTGTATGTCAAATCTTGCAGCATGTGTGCACAGTCAAAAAAAACACCACGAAAACTTCCAGCTGGTCTCTTGGAACCCTTGCCTATCCCTCGGCGGCCCTGGTCTCATCTGGCAGTGGATTTCATCACAGATCTACCCAGCTCTAACGGCCTGCACCACCATACTGGTAATTGTTGATAGATTTTCTAAGTCCTGTCGTCTGGTTCCACTAAAAGCATTACCCACAGCTATGGAGACAGCACAAGCTTTATTTCAACATGTTTTTCGAATTTATGGCATACCAGAGGATATTGTTTCTGACAGAGGCCCACAATTCACGTCCCGAGTATGGCAAGCCTTCTGCAAAACAATTAGACATAAATGTCAGTTTAACATCAGGTTATCACCCTCAAGCAAAATGGACAGGCGGAAAGAGTAAACCAAGAAATTGGACGATATCTTAGATCCTACTGTAGTCAAGAACAGGAACGTTGGAATGAATTCCTACCCTGGGCAGAATATGCAAAGGCAAGAAACTCCCTTACTCACTCATCTACAGGACTCACCCCCTTCAAGTGTGTTTTTAGGATATCAACCCCCCATGTTCCCTTGGTCGGGTGAACCTTCAGAAGTTCCGGCAGTGGGATGGACTGGGTCAGAAGAAGAAGCGAAAGAGTCTGGGACAGCGCTCATGTGTGAGGCTACAGAGGGCAATCAGAGCCCAGAAAACCCAAGCAGATCGTAGGAGAAGTCCCCACCCAAACTATCAGCCGGGTCAGAGGGTATGGTTATCGACTCGAGATCTACGGTTACGGCTACCCTGCAAGAAGCTCAGTCCACGGTATGTAGGCCCATTTCGGATAATAAAGCAAATTTAATCCAGTAACATACAGGTTAGAGCTCCCAGCTCATTATCGCATTTCTCCTTCATTTCATGTATCTCTGTTAAAACCCGCTCATCCTGCTTCCGGTTCCTGCCTCCGAGGATGAGGGAGCCCCCCCCACCACTGGATGTGATGGCTAGCTCCGGCTTACCTGGTCAAGGATATCATAGATTCCAGACGTCGGGGGGGCAGGCCATACAATACCTAGTGGACTGGGAGGGCTACGGCCCCAGAAGGAAAGATCTTGGGTGGCCGCCAAGGACATATTAGACCCATCATTGACCCGGGATTTCCATCATGCACATCCGGATCGTCCAGCACCCCTCGACCAGGGGGGGACGTCCACGAAGAACACCTGGAGGTGTTCCTAGGGGGGAGGAATCTGTAACCATCAACCATCCATTCATCCAGCCGCCAGAGGGCGCCATCTCCGCATTACTGACTGTGCTCTTCTTACTTCCTCCACTTCCTGTAGCTTCCTGTTTAAATCCAGCTCAGTTGTACAACAGATTGCGAAGTATTGCCAGCTAACCCCTGTCTCTACCAAGCGTTTTTCTCATTGCCACATTGATTGCCTCGTGTAGTTTCTTTGCCTGTTCTTGACCTTGTTTGTTGGATTACGATTTGAATTTTGTTTGCTGTACGGACTGCTTACTGTGATATTGACCTTGCTTGTTATTTGACCCCGATTATCTGCCTTATCCTTGTGTGTGGGGTTTCTCTTCCACAATAAAAACATCTCCGCAAAATTTATTATACCTGCTTGATTCAAATACTCAACCGAATCATTCATCCATACAAAATATTAATATATAAAATAAATAAATACATTAATAATTAATTAATAAAAAACACACACAAGTTGATCATTTTGGCCTTGTTTTATTATACCTGCTTGGTTGTTTTTCTAGTGAGATGATATGATAAGCTCCCCATCTCATTATGATACTCTCTATCTTTAAATATAAATAGAAGTAAATCTATGTTCCTGTAGCAAAAAACAGCAGAGCAGGTCACTGTATCTGCAATTTAATGCTTAATTAAGAACATTTTTATACTGCATTTCTGTGAAAAAAATGTATGTGAAATCAAAAAAAAAAAAAATCTTTACCATGTGTATTCATTCTTAACTGTGGCAGAAAAATGTGTGTTTGCTGGATACAGTGAATCAGTGTGGATTGGACTGAAGAGGGGGGGACACAGAAACACTGGGGTGGAACCACTGTTTTAATGGAGATGATACAGTCACACATTATATACCTGGAAATCAGGACAGCCAGGCACTGGGAATGTGTTATATTAGCTTATGGAGCTTGGTCCACTTGCACATGCCTCAAATCCCCCTTTAATTTGTTTGCCACAATGGTGAGTTATATGTTAGTATAGCTTAAATACTCAGTTTAGCTGAGAAGAAATTTGTAAACCCTTGTATTTTTGGCTTGTAGAAAGCACTGGATATATCTTTGTAAGATCATTTAAGAATTGGATAGATGCTCAGAGCCACTGCAAAAAGCATTAAACAGACCTGGCCATCATCCGCAACTCTGAGGAACAGAATCAGCTCAAGAGTGTTAGTCTGTTATAATTCATGGGTCTGGATGGTCTGTTCCCGGACTTTTGGGAATGGTCTGACAACTGGAGTCGCTTCTTCAAACACTGGGCAGTAAATCAGCCATCTCAGAGTTCAGGATCTTGTAATTGTGTTGGAATGTCCAGAAAAATCCAGAAATTCAGGAAAATGGCCTCAACACAGCTGTGATCTACAGCAGCCTCTATGCAGCCTTTATCTGCCATGGACAGAATCAAATGATTCAAATAAAAGGATTGTAAATCACCCTTTAAACAACTTCTATGTTGACTTTAACTTTTGAATTCTCTAGATGAGTTGATCAGAAACCAACTTGTCAGGTTGTCAGAAATTGTACCTGTAATGAAAATGCACACTGAATGATCCTTCTGCCATTCTGAATGAGTTATGTATCTCTTATATGTATATGTAGCCTATAAGTAGGGCAAGATTTTTATTTTGTTTTATTTGATTCTTTCTTGCTGGTCTTCCTGAGCATGGGGCTGAAAAGTGACAGCAAAATAAGATGGAGAATAAGGGAAGGTGGAGAGGTGTTTCATGAGGAGAGCAACTTTATGGCCAATTCTAATCATAAATGCAAAAGACCGTAATCTTCAGTCCCTAAAAGCACACATTCATCACAGAGATGTCTATTTGACGTCTGCATTAACATTTGCAAGATGTAATTTTTAGAGAGTTTGCTCATCTGCAATATGTCTATAGGACGTTTCCTATCAAATAGACATTTATGAAATGTCTTTAGGATGTTAATGATTTAGAATGTGTGTAAAACTGACATCTTAAAATATGTTTATCAGATGTTTGTTCACAGCAGATGCTCTCCAGATGAAGCAATCTTTAACAGATATTTTGCAGACATATGTGTGCTATCTGCAAGTGTAATTTTTCAGTGTTACGGTATGTTAATAACTAAATTAATTAATCTAGCATAACTTAAACTATATTTGTATTCTTACTAGATAATGGCACATGAATTGTTACATATTCTATTTAAGATATATAAATGTGTGTGTGTGTTAATTAAAATCAGTCAAAATATCTTTGAGATGAGCCATTTTGTTACTGGTGTTGATGTGATACAATATGCAAAAACATCTTGAGAATAAGCTATTTGAATACCAAAACTTCTCATGTCTTTCACGTAAATCAACACAAAATCAGCCTGTGCAGCATTTACTGCTGCAATGTTACACTTTTGCTTTCAGTGAGTTTAAAATTTGTAGACTGGTTTAAATAGCCTTTTCCCACACATACTAGGATGGCAAAACTCAGTGTATTTAGTTGGCATATCAACACTACATAAAAAAACCCATAAAAATCATTAAAAGATATTATTAAACATTGCTATTCCATGTGGTTTGCGATGTAATTCACATAATTGACTTTTATTAATTCTGTTTTACCAGCACTTGGAGAAACAGGCTAAAATGTTAAGAAGAAACTGAATGCTCAGAAAATATTTCAATAAATTTACATTATTTTTACTGCTGTATTCATGTGCCTATATTGTTTTGACCTAGGTAAAACTGTGTATTAACTGTGCCTAGTCAAATACCAAAATTCGTTTATTTTTTAATTGTAATTAAAAATTATATTATTTTTGTATAACAAAGTTAATAATTGTCTTTTAGATTAGATAAGACGTTACAATGGTGGGACATGTTGTCACGTTTCACTTACATTCTTTTAGGGGTAAAAAAACATCAAATAAAAATAAAAATAAAAAACACTGTATTAATGAAACAAGACCAAATATTTACACTTCAAATATTTAAAATTAATGTGAAAAAAATAAATACTCTGAACCCAAGGGATTTGCACAAACTTGAGAATGACAAAAAAACTTTTGGTTGGTGCCCCGCTTTCCCCTGCAGTACCTGTTACGGACATTTTCTAATAATATTTCCAATATTTCCTTTTAATTATTTTTAAAAGTACTTAATTACGTATGTAAGGATGTGTAAATGTAAGGATTTTAAGATTCTCAAGTCGGTAAACCAATTAATTAATGGGGGGGGGGGGTAGATCAAGAATCGTTCTGGAGTCGGATCGTGACTCCCAGAATCGGAATCGGATCAAATCCAGAGCCTACAAAAAATAACCACCCCTAGAAGCTATGTCATTCTTTATAAAGCAAAGTAAAATAGACCAGACAATGAAAGGCCACTTTATTTATATTTTCAACCTATAATCACCTATACTCCCATACCAAGCCCTCCTAGCCTTCCTTCAGCTCAGGAAATCACAATCCAAATCCTTTTCTGACCCTCTTTTTACAGATGACTCTAACCGCCCCGTCTCCTGTTTTTGGTTCCAAAAACACCTCAAGTCTGTTCTACTGCTTTCCAGTATCCCAGCCGATGATTTCTCCAGCCATTCTTTTAGAATAGGCACAGCCACCACAGCAGCTCAAAAAGGGCCTTTCCCACAGCAGATCCAAACACACTCGGTCGCTGGTCATCAGAAGCCTTCAAGAGCTACATCCGATCAGACCGCTCACATATCAAGGAAGCCTACCAAGCCCTCATCGGTCACCCGTTTTTCCCCTAGTCATCCCCGTTCATCTTCATGTTTTACATTCCAACAGCACCCTGCTCCTGCAGGAGTTTTTTCAAGTTGCCCCTTAGCCTCAAGTAATGATTGCTCCCACAAGTATTTCCCTACTGCCGCAGCAGCAGTGTCCACTTCCACAGGAGCCTTTTCTGTATTTCCCTACCGCCGCAGCAGTGTGCGCTCCCGCAGGAGCCTTTTCTGTATTTCTCTACCGCCGCAGCAGTGTGCGCTCCCGCAGGAGCCTTTTCTGTATTTTCCTACTGCCGCAGCAGTGTCTGCTCCCGCAGGAGCCTTTTCTGTATTTCTCCAGTGCTGCAGCAGTAGCCGCTCCCGCAGGAGCCTTTTCTGTATTTCTCCACCGCCGCAGCAGTGTCCGTTCCCGCAGGAGCCTTTTCTGTATTTCTCTATACCGCCGCAGCTGTAGCCTCTCCCGCAGGAGCCTTTTCTGTATTTCCCCACCGCCGCAGCAGTGTGCGCTCCCGCAGAAGCCTTTTCTGTATTTCTCCACCACCGCAGCAGTGTCCGCTCCCGCAGGAGCCTTTTGTGTATTTCTCCACCACCGCAGCAGTGTCCGCTCCCGCAGGAGCCTTTTCTGTATTTCCCTACCGCCGCAGCAGTGTCCGCTCCCGCGGGGGGTTTGGGCTCGGGAGTCTTGTCAAGCTCGGAGCTCTCTCCCTGGACAGCATGCCAAATATGAATAGCCTTTATTTAATTATAAGTAAGTGTGAACTTGTGAAATAGCCTTTTTCCACTTTTCCATAGCAAATAAAAAAAAAAAAATACAAAAAAAACATAAAAATCTTTAGAAGATATTATTAAACATTGCTATTCCATGTGGTTAGCGATGTCATTTACATAACTGACTCTTATTAATTCTGTTTTACTGCCACTTTGAGAATCAGGCTAAAAATGTAGGAAGAAACTGAATGCTCAGAAAATATTTCAATAAATTTGCTGAATATCTGAATGTGTTTATTCATCTATGTTCCTATATTGTTTTGACCTACGTAACTGTGCATTAACTGTGCCTAGTCAAATTCCAAAATTTGTTTATTTTTTAATTGTAATTAAAAAATTAATTATTTTGTATAACAAAGTTAATAACTGTCTTTTATTGATTAAAAAAAAAAAAAAAAAAAAAAAAAAAAAAAAAAAAAAAAAAAAAAACCTTGCCTTGTATATTTTAATTAGATTAGGTAAGATGTTTTAACAGTGGGGCATGTTGTCACATTTCACTTACATTCTTTTTGGGGTAAATAAAAAAAAAATACTGTATTGATGAAACAAGACCGTATATTTGCAACACAGGTGTAAAATTAATATGAAACAAATAAAAAACTCTAAACCCAAAGTGGATTTGCACAAACAAAAAGCTTTTGGTTGTAAATCGCTTTCCCCTGCAGTACCTGTTCCGTACAGCAGTTGGAAGTATTGTCAGGTTTTAACCCTATGGTTTTAACCATCATTTATTTAGGTTATAAGAGAACTCTTGGAGATCTTACGTCTCAATTTTGTTTTTAATAATTAATCACAGCTGAATTATGTACAATATTCCTTTGAAAGTTTATAATATTGTGGGAAGGTAAATAAGTGGTGTGCTTTTTATATCATTAACATTTGTTCATATTATTCAGACCTACATTTCACTGCTTGTTGTATGCCATATAACTTGTACGTGACAAATAAAATCTTGAATCTATTCATATTGACAAACTGATTTGACACTGCTTTGAGAACATACATTATTTCAGTTCATACATTATCAAACCCACTACCTTGGTGTTTCTAGCCATACCACTGTTAAGTAGTAATTTACAGTGAACTGATATAAAAGTGTTTTTGAGTGTGCCCAGTAACTGAACAGTAACTGTTTTAACTTAAAACTTTTAAGTATAAACATTTTAGTTTTTTTACTAAAATGAGTCAAAATATCTTAGAGGTGAGTCATTTTATTACTGGTGTTTGCGTAATACCATATGCAAAAACATGTTGAGACTGAGCTATTTGAATATGAAAGCTCCTCATGTCTTTCATGTAAATCAATACAAAATCAGCCTGTATGTTACACTTTTGCTTTCAGTGAGTTTAACATGTTATTTTGTACAGACTAGACTTCTCGCTGTATAGGTTTAAATAGCCTTTTCCCACACATGCTAGCATGGCATGAACTAAGTGTAATCCTAATAATAAAGTGAACTAAGTGTATTTATAGTTGGCATATCAACGCTACATAGACAAAAAATCTTTGTAAGATATTATTAAACAGATATTCCATGTGGTTAGCGATGTAATTCACACAATTGCCTTTTATTAATTCTGTTTATGGCACTTTGAGAATGAGGCTAAAATTGTAGACAAGGAGAACATGTTCAGAAATTATTTAAATAAATTTACATTAATCTTACTGCTGTTGTGTGTTCAGCTGCATTTTGCTGAATATCTGAATGTGTTTATTCATCTACAGTATTTGCCCACATTGTTTTGACTTAGAATAACTGTGATTATTTTATTATTTTATTATGACAAAGTTAATAATTGTCTTGTATTGATTAAATAAAAATATTTCCTTGTATATTTTAATTTGATTTCATGTTACGACAGTGGGGCATATTGTCATATTTCACTTTTGGGGTCACACTCTTTTGGGGTAAATAAAAAAAAAAAAAACGTTAGCGAATTAGCATTTTAGCACTTTCGGTTCCATCATCCCAGAGTCAAGGGGTTTTTTGAATATGATTTTGCTTAAATCCCTAAAATAAGGTCCATGGTTTACACAGGCTCAAGATACTTTCACGTTTATTCTACGACATAAAACACACCAGTTACACCCCACTCGTGATTTTTTTTTAACTGTTCCGTTTCTTAAAAAAGACGGTTGCTAACAAGTTGCTAAATGAGGCTACAGTCGCTGTCGGAGACATTAAACGTCATCATGCCAAACAGTTTATCAATTTACAGTATTTTCCAATCGTAGTATAATTTGTTATACAGTTAATTGTAGAATAACTAATTAATAGTTTCCCGCATTATATATTGTTGGTTGGTTATATATATATATATATGTTTTTTTCCCCCGAAATGCAACACAAGTCTTCAGATGGAAGATGCTTGTTTTATCGCTTTCCAACTGATAAACTCATAATACGATTATTCCATGTAAACACCAGATTTACTGGTTTAGTCACGGTGAAAGTGAAACTTTAATGATGCGCTTAAAGCCATGTTAAATTTAAATGTGTACAGCCACATGAAGCTGTTAGAAAGCATATGAGGATTTCCTAGAAAAGCAGGGATAAAATAACATTTTGTGTATCCTCCCTAACAAAGCTGAAATGTGGTACTTTATTCACTAAAATAAGTTTAATCTGACCATATCCAAAAAACTTGCTCACTCTGCTGTTATTTAATAGATTAAATGCACTAGAATTTTATTGAATAGTACATGGAGACACATTTTTAATGAAAACATTCATATTAATCAAGGATTTATTGACTTTTAATGGACCCTATTTTGAAATGTACAGAAATATGTGCTTTAATATGTCCTTTAGTTATGATTATTTCATTTATTCACTACACTATTTAATATACATGTCTCATTTCAGTTTTAGTTTGGCTCTAGTTTTGTATTTATTCCAGTTTATATGAAAAGTGTGGATTAAAATTCATATACAGAGTAAATCCTTTTCATTGAACGTGTTAAAAATAAGTTTGAAAAGCTGTGGAAAGCATGGTGATGGTGACGTTGAAGGCGAGCGACCATGGTGCTGTAGTTCATTTATAGCCTAAGTTTAGCTTTTTAGTTCTGCCACTTTTATTTAGGCTTCAAAATTCATCAAAGTTATATTATCTTGTGAAGATTATCTTGATGAGCAAAACGTGTAAATTTCATGAACTATGGTTGAACACAGATCTTATTTTTTGCGATAATCCAAAAGCCTATGGAAAAATCCTAAAGGCTTTTTGTGGAGGGAACCAGTGTCATGCTAACAGCCGATCCGCCTACAGAGTGACATCATATAGTTCCCCCACTTTATTGCATGTTCCTTTAAATGCAAATGAGCTCTCTTCCATGCCGCTCTCTGAGAGACTGTTTACTTAATCTCAAATAATCATAAAACTTGCTAACAAGCACATTATTGGAAAAGGAGATTTGCAAAGATTCATTAAAAACCTTATACTCACTTCTTCTGGAGGTGAAGCTGGATCACGAATGATTCACGCTAACATAAACGCATTTATGTAGGATTTTTATCATTATAGGGTGGTTGTGTACACACACTGACAACACAAATTTCAGTTCAAACAACTTGTAAAAGTTCATGTCACATCCGATGACCCCTTTAAAATGAATTATTGTGGTGCTTAATTGGCAAAGAAGTTCTGAGAACGGATGCATTTCTCAACAGGAAATTCTGGATACATTATAGTAGAGAGCAATAAAATCTGGACTGATGCTCAGAGCTACTGCAGACAGCATTATACAGACTTGCCCACTATCCACAACTCTGAGGAAAATAACCAGATAAATCAAATTCTTTTACCTGGATATTACACCTGGTTCGGTCTGTTCTTGGACTCTTGGGAATGGTCTGATAAATGGAGTCGCTTCTTCAGACACTGGGCAGCAGGTCAACCATCCCAGAGTTCAGGATCTGGTGACTGTGTTGGCATGTCAAGAAACAACTCTGGCAGATGGTCTCAATACAGCCTTTTATCTGCTATGGAGGTGAGTTTTTCCAGTTAACAGGATTAAATTATTCAAATGGTTTGTAGATCACTCTTACAACAGACATCACAAACAACTGAAATATGTTTTCCTTCACTGATGTATCTTCTATGTTGAGCATAACTTCATATATTTCTCTAGATGACAAGAGAAAACAAATTGTGAGACTGAAAGTGGCATGTAATGGAAAATGCACCTTCACTACAGACGGGCATTCTGAATGAGGTTTGTATCTGCCTTTAGTGTTTAAAGCAGTATTCAGTGTCACATTCTGGTGGAACAACATAATTTGCCAAGTATATGCACTCAGTGAAACGGCTGAAGAAGAATGCATTGAATTACCTTAATCCCAACAAGCACCACTCGTATCGTCCTCATTATTATTATTGCTAGTTGTGTTGTTATTTAGGGCTAAGTATGATATGAAGCCTATATATGTAACATGATTTGTCAGGTTCTATTTAATTCTTTCTTGCTGGTCTTCCAGATAAATGAAAAGCTGAAGAACATGATGTTGGAGAGTGACAGCAAAATAAGGAGAAGTGGGGAAGATGGAGAGGTGTTTCATCAGGAGAACAACCATATGGTGAATTTAGCTAATAAATGTAAAAGCCATCCGTAATGTTTTAAACACAGTTTTAAAGAATATCAAGTAATGTTACTATATTGTCTTGAGGAAATGAAAAATAGTAGTAGTACAATACAATATTAACAACAGTAATGAATTTGCATTCTTACAAAATAATATACAAAACTTCTCTTCACAAAAATAAAAAAAATCCCCCAAAACCACAAAAAAAAAATCCCTCCTAATAATATATATTAAAAACACATTTTAATTTTTTGGTTAATAAAACATTACTTAGGATCTAGTATATGCAGACAAGATATATTGTATGTATATGTACAGTATATGCCCTTATTTAATAAGTAAAATGATGATATCATTGACATAATAAATGTATAGGAAATAATACGGTGCATATTTTAAGATTATTCCTATGTGTCAGAATTTGAATTGTAAAAATACAGCGCTCTTTTCTTTTATATTTGTTACATTTAAAACAGTACCATGAAGGGATTAAAGCCATACTTCAGTTGGTTTACTTGTGTGCTTTGTGTCCTTGTCTTGTTGCATCACCCTAACTCTCTAAAGTTAAAGACATGAACTGATGTCCTGACATTCTTCTGTAAATTGTCTTGATACACTTTTGAATTTGTTGTTCCTATAATAATTGCATGGTTTCCAGGCCCTGAGACATCAAAGTAACGGTAAACCATGATGTTCCATCCACCAGCTTCACAGCTGAGATGAGGGCTTGAAGTTGATATGCATTTGCTAAAAGAACAGTGCATTTTTGCTTCAACTTTTGTCTGAACTATCCATAGAAAATTATCCCAGAAGCATTGTGGACCATCCAGACAGTTTTGGGCAAACAGACATACCCTTGTGTTTTAGCATTTGCTAGTGGACAAAGACTTTGTAGAGTTTTCTGGAGGTCTTTTCCTGTTCTTTCTCACACCTTTCAGGATTACCTGTAGTGATCTTAGAGTGATCTTTGCAGAGCAGCAACAGTCCAGAAACCTGGATATTTTAGGCAATATAGAAATCCTGGCCATATCCTGAGAAAATGGCATGTTTGGTCACCCTAGTCTGCATTTGTGATCGGAGAAACTACAAACAACAAGCGCTAACATTACTCTACACCAGCGGTTCTCAATTCCAGTCCTCGCGCCCCCCAGCTCTGCATATTTTGCATGTCTCTCTTTGTTACCCAACCTGATTCAGAAATTCAGCTCGTTAGAAGTGAGCTCTGTGCATGAACTGTGTTCCCATTGACACTGACCCTACACAGTGTTCATTGCTCCCTACTCCCTGAGCAGGGGAAATCTGTTGAAGTTTACCTCACTTGGGAACAGAATTGCGCTACTCAATGTCTTCACACACGGGCAAGTGTGACATCATATACCACTGTAAATAAATACAATTTAAATTCACATCTTGCACACTTCAATGCACTTTGAATGGAACATATACGTTCGCTTCGAACTGGAATCATGGCGGAATATCCTGTGGTGACTTTGCAAGGCACTTACATTCGAATAGAACAAACGTCTGAAGCCATAAGAGAAACATACAAAATATGCAGAGCAGAGGGACATGAGGACTGGAATTGGGAACCGCTACTCTACACTGCTGAAAACTCACGTTTGAATCATCAGTGGCAAATCCTTTACATATGTAAACGTACAGACTGTGAGTCAGCCGGCATTGAAGTCTTCTCTCCCAGGATCAGGAAACAGTCCTCCATAAAATGCGCTGCACACATCTGAATATTTGGCTTGAACTGTGTTGTAAATACAACTTAACCACTGATTTTTAGTTGTGTCCTCTTTTGGAAGGCCAAACAAAGTATTTTCTCTTTCACAACGAAACATCATCTCCACAACATGGCGCTGGCGGCAACAATACTACTGCGAGAATAAAAGGCTGCATCCGAAAGCTCTAAAATGCTGCCTTCGGAGACAGCCTTCCAAGGCAGGAAGGCATCAAGGCACGTTCGAATCCAAAATCTGCTTCATTTCCTGTCTCCGGAGGCACTTTCTTCTGATCGAATTTTGAAGGCAGCATAGATGTATCCTTCACTGCCTTTGATATCCCACAATCCTGTGCGTTCCATTCCATGATGGTTGAGCTAACAAAAAAAAGATGTTTGGAAAAGGAATTTCAAGGAAAACTTGAAATCGCATCATATGAACCCTTTAAAGGAAAATAGTGGTTGCACCTATTGATTTGGTTTACTTAATAAAAATTTAAGTCTACTGAAAGATCCTGTTTGTGGACTTCTGCTCAGCCTTTAACACTATCATTCCAAACCTTCTCCTGCCCAAACTAACTCAGCTCTCCGTGCCCACCTCCGTCTGTCAGTGGATCAACAGCTTCCTGGCAGACAGGCAGCAGCTAGTGAGGCATCCAGCACCCGTATAATCAGCACTGGAGCTCCTCAGGGCTGCATTCTCTCCCCACTGCTCTTCTCCCTGTACACCAATGATTGTCTAAGGACCCCTCTGTCAAGCTCCTGAAGTTTGCAGACGACACCACACTCACATTCATCACGATGACGATTACGATTACACACAACAGACAAAAGATCAAACAGCCTGCTGCATTCTCAACAACCAACAACCGAACAGCTGAACTCTCTCAAAACAGTGGAAGATGATCGTGGACTTCAGGAGCACTCCCCCCACTCACCATCATGAACAGCACGGTGACTGCAGTGGAGTCATTCAGGTTCCTGGGAACCACAATCTCTCAGGACCTGAAGTGGGACATTTACATTGTCTCCATTGTGAAAAAGGCCCAGCAGAGGTTGTACTTCCTTTGTCAGCTGAGGAAGGTCAACCTGCCACAGGAGCTGCTGAAACAGTTCTACTCCACCATCATTGAATCCATCCTCTGCACTTCAGTAACTGTCTGGTTCGGCTCAGCTACCAAATCTGACCTCGGAAGACTACAGAGAGTAGTCCGGACTGCAGAACAAAACCCTCTTACAACCCTCCCTTCTATTCAAGAACTGTACTCATCCAGAGTGAGAAAAAGGGCTGGCAAAATCACTCTGGACCCCTCACATCCAGCACACTTCCTCTTTGAACTGTTGCCATCTGGTCGACGCTACAGGGCCCTGAGCACCAGAACGGCCCAGACACAGGACACAGTTTCTTTCCCTCAGGCAAATCCATCTTAATGAACACTTGATAATAACTGTGGAACACACTACACTATGTTATTATATATATATATAATATAGTATATATATATATATATATATATATAATATATATATACACTTATTTATCTAATACACATACTTAGTCTACATTTCAATTTGTACATTACTATACCTGTACATACAAAACTGTCTATTATAATATACCTTCACATACAGTCAATTTGTATATTGATATTCCTTTTACTTACTTGTTCTAGAGATACTGGTGTTTTATATGCTTCTGGACAGACAAACCAGTACCTGAGAGAAGTACCTTTTTTAAATTGTTTTTATCATCTGTGTTTTTGTTCTGTCACTGTCATTCTTTTTTATCATCTGTGTTTTTGTTCTGTCACTTTCATTCTGTTGCACTGCGGAGCTTCTGTCACGGAAAACAAAATGGCCTCATATGTGTAAACATAACTGGCAATAAAGCTCATTCTGATTCTGATTCTGAAGATTAAATTTTGTCTTGTTCATACAAAAAATTTCTCTGAATAATTGCAGTATTCATAAAGAGAATGTCTGGTCATCTAAAAATTTCCTTCTGGCACACTAAAGCAACATATAGTTAGGAAGATGGCCTAATAATTATATTGAACAATAAATTTGTGCATGTCCATATTTTCTATTAGTGGAGTCATAGCAACTGCATCCATTACTTGTTAATAATTTACATTGTATTAATATAAAAGTGTTTTTGATTGTGCCCAGCAATAGACTAAAGTGAGACATGAAATATTTTGCTACACTTAAGATGATTTGGTATTTTTAAAATTCTCAAGTCAAAATATCTTCGAGATGAGCCATTTTGTTGCTGGTGTTGATGTGATACAATATGTAAAAACATCTTGAGAATAAGCTATTTGAATATCAAAGCTCCTCGTGTCTTTCATGTAAATAAACACAAAATCAGCCTGTGCAGCATTTACTGGTGCAATGTTACACTTTTGCCTTCAGTGAGTTTAACATGTTTTTTGTACAGACTGTAGACTGCTCGCTGTATAGGTTTAAATAGCCTTTTCCCACACATGCTAGTATGATCAAACTCAGTGTATTTTCTATTTGGCATATCAATATATTGAAAAAGCAGCATGAAATATAAAAATCTCTATTCTATATTCCTATATTCGGTTAGAAATGTAATTCACATAACTGATAGCACTTTGAGAAACAGACAAAAATTGTAGATAAGGAGAACCTGAATGTTCAGAAATCATAATTTCAATAAATATAAATATTCTTACTGCTATGGTGTGTTCAGCTCAGTTTTGCTGAATATCTGAATGTGTTTATTCAAATCTCTTTGCCCACATTGAATGCATATTTTAATTAGATGAGATAAGATGTTACAACAGTGGGGCCATGCTGTCACATTTCACTTAAATTTTTTTTGGGGGGGGTGGCAAAAAAAAAAAAAGAATACACTGTATTAATGAAACAAGACCACATAGTTGTATCAGACGTGTGAAATTAATGTGAAACAAATAAATACTCTGAGCCCCAAGTGGAGTTACACGAAACAAAAAAGCTTTAGGTTGTATCCCACTTTCCCCCTGCAGTACCTGTTCCATACAGCAGGTGGAAGTATTGTCGGGGGGAAGTTTTGGGAAAGGGGTCATATGGAATGCGATTTAAATTTTTCCTTTCTCTTTGGAGTGTTACAAGCTCTTGGTGCATAAAGAAGAGCTGTAAAGTTGCAAAGACTAAAGTCTCAAATCCAAAGAGATATCCTTTATAAAAGCTAAGACTTGTCCACGCCCTCCTAAAACTCCTCGCTCTAACAAGCCCCCACATGTCTGCGTCACTGTGTGGGAAGATTTGCATAACATCACCCAAATGTTCACACAAAGAAAGAAGGCGTAACTTTTATTCTCGCTGTAGTATTGTTGTTGCCGCCGCCATGTTGTGGAGATGCTGTGTGTTTCGTTGTGAAAGCGGAATTACTTTGCTTGGCCTTCGAAAAAAAAAGAGGACACAACTAGAAATCAAGTGGTTAAGTTGTATTTACAAACACTGTTCCTAGGAACAGTTTAAATCCCAAATATTCAGAACTGTGTGCAGCGCATTTTTATGGAGGACTGTTCCTGAAACTGCAGAGTAGCCTATGATGGCTCTGCGCTCAAACGGCTGTTTCTGTAAAGTGGGGGCAGTTTCCAACTTTGCAAGGACAGTTGGGGCTTTCTGGACTTGCAGTCTGTAAGTATGTTTTTTATTTTTAAAGAATTTGCCAATGATGATTCAAACGCGAGTTTTGAGCAGTGTAGAGTAGCGCTTGTTGTTTGTCGGTTTTGCTCGAACATGGTTTTTAGTATTACGCGGCGCAATACGATAGGAAATTAAAAACAGTACGAGTCATTAAAAAAACAATGAGTAATTATAACCATAAATCATGCAACAAACTCCACTACAACAAAACCCGATTTTAAATATCTTTTCTCGTCGATTTTTGTCTAGTCGAGCTGGGACATGGCATCACAGTATGGTAAGGGGCGTAATCATTTCGTCCACATACCTAGAGGTATTCAGCCAATCAAACGCACTGGCTAGCTGGCAATTCAGCGTACACTCGCTTTCAGGAATATGAGCTTCGTAAAAATCAGCGTTTCACAGAAAGCGGGGCATAGAGGCGCAACAATAATGGTACATTATGTGGAAAATAATGTGTTTTTGGAACCTTAAACTCATAAACATTGCATACACACAAACATAATGTCTTTTTGCAACATCATATGACCCCTTTTTACCATTAAAACATTAAATAATGGTTCCTGTAGTGGTTCACTGTCACCAAACAAACACCAACAACAGCAATAATAATCAGAATAATAATAATAATATATTATGGTATGAACTAAAATACCTAAAATCTACATAAAAAGAGCAGAATGCAAAATGTATATGACAATGATAAACATAAACCTAGAAACCAGAAACCTGAAACAACCGAATTCTTTAATTTAAGTATCCATATGTTTCAGTACGTGTGTGTGATATGTTAATCAGACTAATCACCTTATAGGCTACTTCATTTACTCAATTTTCTAATTCAATAGCTCTCAAATGTAACCCTTTTGTAGAATCGCTGCTGTCTCTTTATGAATGAATGGAATATTCATGCCAGACATTGCGTGATAAATAGCAGCAGGACGCTTCGGACCTGGGATTTTACTAAAGAGTTCATGCAGGCTACATGTTTGTGTATAGTGAGATTGGCAGGCAAAGGTAACCTGGTGTAACTGTTCGCTTTTCTTCCTTTTAGCTTCTCCCAACCAGCTTTTTTCTTCATGTCTTTTGCTTGCCATCACGAGCCCACTCTCCCTCATGTCAATTTTGGATTCTTATAAGCAAAAATATATTGCATTAGCGTCCCCTTTTGTCGGCCGTCAACATCACTTAATCTGACACTTTTTTTGATGAACCAACCAGACAGGCAAATATTATTTTTTTATTTTTTATTTTTTAAATATGTCTCTAATGCCCACCAAGACTGCATTTATTCAATACAAAATACAATAAAAACAGTAATGTTGTGAAATATTAAAGCAATTTAAAATAAATATTTTCTATTTTAATACATTTTAAAATGTAAAATGCAACAGCTGAATTAAGCAGTCATTACTTTAGTGTCACTGTCAGTAATACTGTCAATGTCAACAACAACACCAAAAACAGCAATAATAATAATAATAATAATAATAATAATAATAGACACAAATTTATCTAGTTTTAGATCTTTTTTTGTAGAAATTGTTTCCATGGCCAGGGTCACGTAATATGAGCAATTCCAGATTTCCTCAGTTCTGTACAAACTGGTATCAGTAAAATGAGAAATATTTAGATAAAGAGTTGGAAATTCATTAGAACAAAGACAAAGAAGAGTGTAAAGATAATCCAATCTATCAATCTGTTATTTTGGTATAAAAGCATTTGATAAATCAGTCATAGCAACTTTGCTAAGTAGAAAATTAAGTTTCTACAATATTTAGTAGTAGTAGCTATCAGTGGTGATATCACCATAATATAAGAACCCTATGAAGGTAGCCCTAACAATTTCCTTTTTGGCATTAAAAGCATAGATTTATTATTACACAAAAGCCACGCTTCACTTTGACTTCCCTGATTAGATTAGCAATATATAAAACTATTGAATAACACAGTATCATCAATCCAAATGACCAAGTACTTGTAAAGAAGGCCACGCTTCACTGTGACATGTTCCTGATTAGATTAAATTATATCCTATTTATAAAAGGTTATTCATCATCCAAATGAGGCCACGTACTGGTAACAAGGTACTCTTTCATCATTATCCCATCAGAGTAAAACATCTATCAAGACTTGTGGACTGATAGAATATTATCAAGTATTTTGTGACTGATATAAAAAATTAAAAATAAAAAACCTGGCATGGAGAATTGCACTAAGTGGTAGAATTGTTATTTTGTATATGTTAGTATTTGTGGTGTAGTGTTCCACTTATCTTCATGATTACGCTTTTTTACCCACGATGCTTTGGTCCAGCGATGAAATGAGACATGCAGAAATGCAAAATTAGTATTGCAATATGAAAACAATTACCCAATCCCATCTTATTCAACATCTTGCCATCAGAAAAGTCAGAATTTGTGTGGTGTGTGTTTGATGGGGTGTGTGGTCAGTTTTATGGAGGGGACTTGGGGGGGTGTCAGAATTCCTGCACCTGCAGTAAGGTAGCTATGAGGCTCTGTGCTCAAAGGATGTTTCTCATAAAGTAGGGCAGTTCCAACTTTGCAAGGACAGTCTGGCGCTTCTGACTCACAGTCTATAAGTACATTTACATATTTAAAGAATTTGCCAGTGACGATTCAAATGCGAGTTTTGAGCAGTGTAGAGTAGCGCTTGTTGTTTGAAATTTCTCCAATCACAACGCGGCACGATATGATACACAACGCAACACGTAAAAAGACAGTATAAGTTATTATAATCAGTAAATATGTCCCCACTGGATGTAACAAATGCCTTGTTTGTAATGGCCATTATTGGTTTGTCTGCGCCGAGCCGGGACCACGGCATCACAGTATGGTAAGAAGTATTAACATTTCCGTCACACACTTGAGGCATTCAGCCAATCTACAACTGTTACCGGATAGCTGGCCAATCAGGTTATACACCTCCAATTAAATTATCTTTGCTGCAGAACTATGAGCTTTGTAAAAAACGGGGATGCGTTTCAGAAACAGAAAGGCATAGAAAAGCTAAATAATAATGCAGATACATTATGTGAAAAATAACGTGTTTTTTTTTACCATTAAACCATAAACATAACCACATCATAAACCTTGCACCATATACACAACATAATGTTCTTTTTAGCAAATGGAATATGGTATTCGTGTAGTGTGTTGGGATCTTTTTAGAGTTACATTATTAGGATTTATGTGGCTTTAACAAAAGCCATGAGTAGAATAATGACTACAATTACCAGTAAGAAAGAGACAAAAAGGCGCCACATTACAGGTTTCCATTAAAAACCAATACATTTTTCATTATACCAGTAAAACCATTAAAAATTATGTAATGGTTTCTATTTTTTTTTCAACAGAAGATTGAAATAAATGTATTAATGTATGAACTCATCCAAAAGATCAGAATGCAAAATGTATATGACAATGATAAACATAAACCCTAGAAACCAGAAACCTGAAACAACCGACCTCTTTTAATTTAAGTACTACCATATGTTTCTCTGTTACGTGTGGTGTGATATAGTTAATCAGACTAATCACCTTATAGGCTAACCTTCATTTACTCACTTTTCTAATTCAATAGCTTCCTTAAATGTTAACCCTTTGTAGAATCAAGTCCTGCTGTCTCTTTATGAATGAATGGAAGATTCAGGCCAGATAATGCGGCGGATCTTGAGTGATAAATAGCAGTGGGCCATCGGACCTGTGGGATTTACTAAAGTGCTATTGGTACATGCTGTGTATAGTGAGATTGGCAGGCCAAAGGTTATTATGGACACTGTTCGCTTTCTTCCTTTTAGTTCTCCAACGCCTTTTCTTCATGTATTGATGCCGTCACGAGCCACTTACTTTGCAGTTTTTTTTTTTTTTTTAGCAACAATAGATAACAATTGCGCCCCCCTTATGTCGGCTTTGATGAAAGCAGCCAGGCCGGACCAGCCGTCAGATGGACGGTGTTCTTTCTGATTTTACCCCTGTCAGATTTTGCTACTCGCCCATTAAACAGTGGGTATAGTACAATTCTTCGAAAACAAAAAATGTCCCTGTAAAATTATGTGTTTAAATCTACCACCTGCCAACAAAACCGAAACATACCCTTACCGTAATGCAAATATGTTACAGTGATCTGTGTTTTATACTCATGGGTTGGTTGGTTTTTGAAGCTATCGAAGGGATACAGTACAGGGAAACCAAACAAAAATATTTTTTTTTATACCTATTATAGTGTGTTTGTTTTTTTTTATTAAGTCTACGCTGTCCTAAAGCCTAAACTAAAATACAGTAATGCACATACGGTTAGTGGTTGTTTTAGCTTGAGAACTAAAGACGCAATTATAATGTGCGGACTATGCTGCAACATAAAACCTGGATATAGAAAATTCGAGGGGTCAAGGAAAAAAAAGGTCAGGACATACGGCTGCTGTTCTGTACTTCTCCGAACAAAAACCACCAAGGAACCCGAAACCGTTCCTCCCAGATGGCCAGGTCCACAGTCTGCCCCTGGGCAACGTGTCAGGAGATTTGTTAAAAACTAAAGGCTAAAAGTTCCTGGTCCATGTTTGCAGCTGTTCTGCTGTAGCCAATGAAATGGAGGTCAAAACATGTAATTTGGCCCAGGCCATAGAGTTTGTTGTGGTTTACTTCTATTTAGGGCCAGGGTTCGTGGGAATAACTAGATAGTCTAGCAACTACTCACGTCTGTAGGATGTCTATTGACCCTGCTGAGGTGGTGACAGTACCAGATGTGAGTCTCTCCGTCTATAATATAAAGGATTTCAAAGGGAAAAAAATCTGAGGTAAGAAATTAGAGTTTCATGTCTGACCGTTAATGGAATTTTTATATGATGACAGATCTGGTAGCATTCTGAATAATCATGATGTCTTTTAATTGATTTAAAAGTATGGAATAATAAAGTTTGGGTTTTTTTATGTTTTTTAATAAGTCTCTAATGCCACCAAGACTGCATTTATTCAATACAAAAATACAATAAAAACAGTAATATTGTGAAATGTAATTTACTACTGTGATGCAAAAGCTGAATTCAAAGGCTTAATGATAATAATAATGGCATGCTCTTTAGGTTTTTTTTTTATTATTTTACCTTCATTTTTAACCAGGAAGTCTCATTGAGTTTTAAAATCTCTTTTACTATTTCCACAGTTCTGTACAAACTCGAGGTACGTTTAAAATGCAAACACTTGAAAAGAGCGTAGCTGGAAATTGCCAGAAAGACAAAGACAAGAAGAGGATGTAAAGATAAGCTGGAAGTTTACCTAACTTTGCATTACAGATAAAAAAATGTACCAGTGCTGTTCTCTCACGTATAGCTAGTGATGTCCAGCAACTCACCAGCTCATATAAAATGCAATGATGAGCAGTACAGGAGTTTTGCATTTGTAATAAAAACGTAATGAAGCATGTTACACTGAATCTGCATGTATAATATATCACAATAATCAAGCACAGTTAGGAATGTAGCTTCTACAAGTTTCTTTTTGGCATTAAAAGTAAAAAGTAGATTTATTTATAAAATAAAAGCCAAGCTTCGCTTTGAGCTTCCTGATTAGATTAGCAATATATCCATTGAATAACAGTTTATCATCAATCAAATGCCCAAGTACATGTACTCTTTCAATCATTTACCATCAGATGTAAAAATACTAATATATCAAGTACAAAAAAAACATAAAAAAATAAATAAAAAAAAAAAAAAACACACTGGCATGGAGAATGAAATTATTGTTAGAGTTGTTATTTTGTATATGTTATTTGTGGTACGCTGTAGTGTCAATTTATCTTCAAGATGACCTTTTTTTTACCCAAGATGCTTTGTCCAGCGATGAAATGAGACATGCAGAAATGAAAATGAGCTATTTGAATATGAAAATTATTCACATCTTATTATTCACATCTTACTTGATTCACATCTTGTCATCAGAAAAGCCAAGTCAGTGCAGACTGAACCTCCTCATCTCATTCTGAAGTTCATTCTGAAGTTTAAATGTTAATAGAAGGATAATTTGGGGGTTCAGGTGGGTAAGACTCTGATTCAGAGTTTATATAGTGATTTAATTTAGTTTCAGGCTAATATGAAGGAATCTGTCTCAATTTCATATTTAATTACAGTACAAAGAAACAGCAAGTAGTACATTGAAATAAACATGAAATTTTAGAATCCAGAGAAATAGAAAAGAAGAATAAAATAGTATTTGCTTGTAAAACATGTACTCCAGTAAATAAAGAGTTTGAAAAAACCGTTTTGTTTTGTTTGTTTGTTTTTTTTTTTGTCACACAAAATCTGTGCACTTTTTCAAAAACTTGCTAACACTAAACTGGACAAAGTATATTTGCATTTACATTTATTCATTAGGCATTCTTACAAATGAAGAACCATCACAAAGCAATTTGTTATACACTGCGTTCCCAAATTATTATGCAAGTGACATTATCAATAGGATTTCGGTTTAATAAGAAGAGCCGATTCTTTGTGTTTGAGTTGTTTTTTCACATCTTTTTCAGAATAACGGGTATCAATTTCAGACAGGGTTTGTTCAAATTAGCTAACAGTTCTATTCGCTTTTCGAACTATGTTTGCCGGTTTCTTCTTAGGTAAATGGCAACCATATCTTAAAGAGATTCGTTCAACATTATTAAGCAAGTCCCAGTAGTTCTCATGCCACTATGGTGTGAGGAGAGAAAGAGGGAGATATTCTGAAGAGACAGAAAGTTTGATTGAAACGAGGCAAATGTCTTTGCAAAAAAAGGCCATTCAAAACAACCAAGATTTCATGAATGATAAAAGGCTAATAGAAGTGCTTGGAGTTTGAACTGTCAAAAGATTTGTGAGTGGACCTCTCTCGTCCTTGCTTCTTAGAGCACAGAAAGTCTTGGTCCGATTAAAGAGTTATTAAGGGAATTTTTCTTTCAAACAATATTAACTTTATTGTTAATAACCAGCTGTTATAATTAAAACAAAAAGCCATGTGAGAGCAGCAGGGGCAGGTGGTTGAAGCTACTGGGAAGTCTCCAAAGATCCTCACCATGCAGGACTGACAGTTGTGTGTTGTAAAGATGCCATTTCAGTCACTGCTAACCCAAACCTCACAGAGGACACCCTGCACAGTGGCTTAAAGATATAGGGTTTCCATTTACCTTAGAAGAAGCTGGCCCAAAACTATTGACAAAAAGATATATACAAAAGTTAGCAATGGAACAAACCTGTCTGCGATATGAGACCAGTTATCTAAAAAGATTAGTGAAAAACAATCAAAAACAAAAATATGACTCTTTAGTGTACCGAAATCCTATTGATATGTCACTTGCATAATAATTTGGAACCGGAGCATCCACAAATTGCTTGTGATGTTCTTCATTTGTAAGTAACGATAAGTCTGCCTAATGAATAAATGTACATGCAAATGTACTTTGTCCAGGTTAGTGTTAGCAAGACTTTGAAAAAGTGCACAGATTTTGTGTGACAAAAAAATAAATAAAAACAGGATTTTCAAACTCTTTATTTACTGGAGTACATTTTACAAGCAAAAATACTATTTTTATTCTTTCTATTTCTCTTCTAAAAATTTCATGTTTATTTCAATGTACTACTTGCTTGTTTCTTTGTACTGTTATTAATATGAATTGAGACAGATTCCTTTATATTAGCCTGGAACTAAAGTAAATCACTATAGAAACTCTGAATCAGAGTCTGGACCCACCTGAACACCCCAAATTATACTTCTATTAACATTTAAACTTCCAGAATGAGATGAGGAGGTTTCAGTCTTGCACTGACTTTAGGCTTCAGACAAGTGTAACATGGCAGACCCCCCCCCCCACCCCACACACACCACAGCACACACACCCACACAACACAAATTTCTGACTTTGCTGATGACAAGATGTGAATAATAAGATGTGAATAATTTTCATATTCAAAATAGCTCATTGTCATTTCTGCATGTCTCATTTTCATCGCTGGAGCAAAGAAGCTTGGGATTAAAAAAAAGTTCCTGTTCTTGAAGATAAATTGACAATACAGACGGACCACAAAAGTAACAACTCTAACAATCATTTCATTCTCCATGCCAGGTTTTTTTTTTTGTTTTTTTATACTATATATCAGTTCAAAGTACTTAATAATATTAATTTTTTTTTACATCTGATGGTAAAATGATGCGAAAGAGTACCTTCTTACAAGTACCTTCTTGGGCATTTGATTGATGATAAACTTTTATTCAATGGATATATTGCTAATCTAAGTCAGGAAAGCTCAAAGTGAAGCTTGGCTTTGTATTTTATAAATAAATCCTAATTTTACTTTTAATGCCAAAAAGAAACTTTGTAGAAGCAAACTTCCTAACTGGGGCTTGATTATGGTGATATATTATACATGCAGATTCAGTGTAATCATGTCAAACAGACCCTGGCAAAAAACTATTGAAAAAGCTAATAGAAACTGTAGCTAATGTGAACAAGCTAATTGACCAAACCCTGTCTGAGATTGATACCAGTTATCTAAAAAGATGTGAAAAACGACACAAATAAAAAATCTGACTCTTTTTGTACCGAAATCCTATTGATGTCACTTGCATAATAATTGAAACACAAGTTGTAACAACCAAAACAATATTAATAGTTACAGCAATCGTATTCCTGTTAGAGTCATGTCACTCAACAACAACCAAGTCAGGGTGATACCCAGGGGAACACATGAACTGGGTCATTTAAATATGTCTTTCAAAGACCGTAGTGCCAGTTGTAGAGACCTGTGATTTTAAAACAAACATTCACAACAATCTAAGTCCACTGGTAACAATACTTAAAAGTTGAAAATTTAACAAGAAATAATATGCTGAAATTGTTACAAAGAAGGTTGTAAAATAACACAAATAAATGGTTTGGTAAGTGTACCCTATTTGGGATGCATTTGCTTGACAATTGAAGTACTGTCTTTGATGTTTTTTTTAGGTCACACACATTTGGCAGTGTTGCCGTTGTGTATTTATGTCTTGCAGAACTGTGACCCAGCTCCATTTATGTTTGCTCATTCTCTTATAAGGATCTGGCTGACTGAGACACTCAATTAAAAAATCATGGGGACGGGATGTCTGTTGTGCTGCTTATGCGTCAGGGGTAGTGCTATTTGTAATCGGTATTTATGGACCTGTGTTCACATAAGTAAGGGTTATCATGTTGATTTTAACAGGGCTATTCGTGCAGGTGGGTGGTTTTGGTCAGGGAGGGGGGGGGGGGACGCAGGGGTTTTTTTTTTTTTTAGGTTTCTTTTTTTTTTTTTTTTTTTTTTTTTTTTATTTTTGTTGCAGGGCGGGTATTTTTTCTGCTTACAGGACGGGTGGTAGAGTGGTTTTAGTGTGGGGTTTATGGGGTTTTTCTCTTTTTTTTATTCTTTTGCGGGGTCTTTTTTTCTTATTTCTTTTTCCTTTTTTTTTTTATGGCTTTCTTTATTTTTTCTTCTTTTTTTTTTTTTTTGTCTTGGTGTTGGGTCTTCTCGTCCCGTAAACATCATATAAATACAGAAATGTCGTGGCCAGCAGTCTCAAAGTTAGCTGCACGAGAGAGATTCACTGATCTGGCTCCGGTAGACCGCCAATGGAGGAATGTGAACAGGCTGGTAAATAACAGTGGATGATGGATACAGGGAGCCCCCCCCGGTGTGGATTGGACTGAACGAAGGGGGACACAGAAGAGAAACGCTGGGGTTGGTCTAATGGAGAAAGAAAACAAAACTTCTCCGTAATTTTAGCTGTGATTCCGGACAAGCAGATGCAGAGGAGATTGTATCGCTACTTATTCCGGGGCTGGGCATTGATGCGCGATGTAGCCCTTTACGATATTTACTTGCTATATGGCCGTGGAGTTCTTGTAAACTATATAATTGTTTCGTTTTAGGTGGGACGGGAAACAAGAGATCGTCAAAATGCTTCAAAAACTATTTTATTTGTACTCAATAGGAAATACGGGATACCCTAAAAAAAATTACAAAAATGGACTTCATGCTCAGAGCTACTGTAGACAGCAGTACAACAGACCTGCCCACCATCCACAAACATTGAGGCAATATAACCAGATAAATCAAATTATGTTACGGGTTATGACACCTGGTTCGGTCTGTTCTTGGGACTCTGTGGGAAGGTTCTGATAACTGGAGACGCTTCTTCAGACACTGGGCAGCAGGTCCACCATCCCAGCGGTCAGGGATGGGTGACTGTGCGGGTATGTCCAAGAAAACAACACTGGCAGGTTCGTCTCCATTAAGGCTGGATCTACAGCAGCCGGTTATTCTGCTATGGAGGTGAGTTTCCACAACAGAAATAAACTGATTCGATAAGATAAGATAAGATAAGATAAGAGAGATTAAGATAAGAGAAGATAAGATAAGATCAGTTAAGATCCCAGAAAGATAGATACAGATAAGATCATAGATTTAGATAAGATTGAAGAAACTATGGAAGAAAAATAACAGCACATCACGAAACAATGGAATATGTTTCCTTCACCTGATGTTCTGTGAGCTAAAACTTGATGTATTTCTTCGGTACGATGACCATGAGGAAAACAAATTGTGAGATTTAAAAGTCACAGGTAACGGAAAATGTGCATTGACGGAAACCTCACCTACAGCCGGTCATTCTGACATGATTTTGGTTTGTATCTGACTTACCCAGTGTTTCGTGTCAAATTCTTTGGGACAAGTTACAGTATAGCCCCTCGAAAGGAAATCAGCTGTAGAAGAAGTATTAAATACCTTAAAACCAACAAAGCACAATAGGTGTCGGTAATCATCATAAATATTTATGGATGTTGTTTTTGTAATGTAGGGTGACAAGATTATATGAGTCGACATATACATGCTGACTCATAAAGTGTCAGGTCTAATTTAATTCTTGCTTGCTGGTTTTCCCGATAACGGTGAAAAGCTGCAGGGAACACGATGTTTGGAGAGTGCCCGCAAATAAGCGGGAGAACGGGCGGCAAGATGGAGAGGTGTTTTCATCAGCAGAACAACTATATGGTGATGATCAAGGATAATACCGGTTCCTAATAGGCAGCGGTAATGTATTTTTAAAAACTAAACACCGGTTTTAAAACTAGCAAGTAATGGTCTTGTTTGAAGGAAAGCTGGAAATATCACAAACTTTAATGGATTCTAGTCTAACTTTCGCTTAGAAATTTATGTGCCAAACTGTTAAGAGATTAGAGGCTACGTTTCTTTTAAACAATCGTAATTAAATGTCGTCAGTGTTCAATACTGAGGATGATTTATTTAATCTTTGTAGAAAATCTTGCACTACTGTAGTTTAAAGTGACTGTGATTTCTTTGTTTCCCCAATTAATTTTGGTCTAATTCATTTTTAAGCTTTTTGAGATATAGTCCAAGGTTTCTCACTGTACTGTCAAGTGTGACCCTTAGTTGATAAGGTAAACTTATGAAATCATTGCCCAAAATAAAAACTTACAGGAGATTCGGCTCTGCACTAACAGTGCTGCATATTTGTCCTATTTGTAAGATTTCTAGATGTCAGAATTTGAATGGTACACCATCCAGTGGACTCTTTTCATTCTGTGTTTAATTTTAAAAACAGTAACTTTAAAGAGATTAAAAGCCATTCTGTCGTTGATTTACTGTTGCCATTATGGAAGAATAATGGACAAATTTCCCAAAAAGTGAGGAACAGGAGCAAAAACAACTTAAGAAAGAAAAGGAAAGAAGAAACACCTATATTTGTAATGCTTTGAAGCATTATCGCGCAAATGAACGCGCGGCCCAATATGATTTTTGGTGTCATCTAGTGGTTTGTAAACCGTATGCAGTTTGTAAGGCTGCTTACCGCTGTGAAGGGTGGTGCTTCCCTAGTATGTTATAGTTTAAAGATTTTTTTTGTGTCGTTGTAATTTTCTCTAGCGAGTTAAATTAAACAACAAGAATCCAATAACCTGACGGGTCGGATATAAACAGAAAACCTTACAAACATGACCTGTTGTTATGCATCAGGGGGTGGACTTATCTATTATTTAAAAATTTGTTAAAAAAACCAAAATTAATAAATATATTATTTAAGCGATTGAGAAAAGAGGAATCTGAGATTTTCGAAAAGTTGTATTAGGATTATGTCAATAAGTACATTAATTAGCTTAGCTGTATTGTGCATTCTGGGCCACATCACATTTCCCCATTCAATACCATTTAAAGTGATTGCTAAGATGGTTGTAACACAACAACAGTACAAAGTTTTATACTTAAGTATATACAAAAAGATCTTGAGTAGAGTTAGGTGTACAAAACTCTATCACCATTGCTTTATGTAACATGTAGTGATGATGATTAGATTCCTCATACTACTTTGAAATGAAGTATAGGGCAGGAAACATATTATGCATATTATCCCTATTGTCAGATGATGCTTAGACATTGTTGTGAATTGTGGACATTTCGAAATACACTGGTTGTCTTCTGCAACTAATTTTTATTTTATTACCAATTGTTGAATGTTATACAGAGATATTTTAGAGATGGGAATATTGAGAATTATGATCTTGATATTTTTAATTTACATTGAACAAAGATTACAGAAAATACAGGTTCTTCCTCATGAATTGAAGGAACAATGTTTATCTTGATTTCAACTTAGTGTTCAAGCCTCTCCATTTCTGGTAATTAAATTTTTTATTTACTTTTTTTTTACTTTCACCGTTTTAACACAATTATACTGGTATGTTGGCTAAAAAAATGTTGGATTTTTCATAGAATATAACGAGCTGATATTACTGCGTTCTTAATGCTGTTGTTCAGTCGCTGTGGAAGTATTAAATAAGAATGTAATTTAGGAGAAGAGGGAAATCTTTGAAATTTTGTAGATTTAAATATAAGTAAAATGTGTTAAGTGGTGCAGATAGTTACTAAACGTTTATTGGTAGCTGAAAGCATTAACAATTTGCCAAAAGATCTAATAAACAAATCTGTGGAAGGGCAAGAGGATTTTGTTGGATTAACGGCCTAAAGGTTCTGGTACACATTGCAGCTTATTCATGTTCTGGTCACGGAACCTCTCACTGAGAGGTTTAGACTAGAGATGTGTTTGATTGTGAAATGGACTAGAGAGGGAGGGCAGTCCGTTAAATATGTAAACACCATCCTTAGCTTAACCAAGAAAAAACAAGATAACAAGGTCTTTAAAAGATTATTTTCCTATAGCCACCGGTTGATTATGTAAGTCTTGGTTGTAAAATAATCTAATTAGGATTCACAGCACACAGGTTAGGGGTTAAGACTTTTAAAGTTGCAAATGTGGCCATAAATTTGTGTGATTTGGTGACAGTGCTGGATGCTCTAAGAATCATTTCGGGAACATTGGATCGATACATGCTGGTGATCTGCTATGGAGGGTGAGGTTTTACGTCAAAGCATTATTGAGCTCTCCAAAATATTCAAAAAATAACCACATGGCGCCCGAAAAATACCACTAGTGAAAAAGGATACACTACCGACCATCCTGAAATGCTACTGGTGTGCAGATCGTTTTCTAATTTCATTTCTAAATCTGGTTAATAATTTTAAACTCCGTAAGCAAATAGTGTCGTACCTTGATTTCCTTTTTTTCGGATTGCATTTGCCATGATTTTTACCTGTATATTTTTGTTATTTGGGATTTTCTGCGCATTTTAACTTGAAATAACAACCAATTAGCACAATGTTTTTGGATTTTTAGGTTCTTTTCATTTTCATAAGGCCTTCCTGACACTTCACTCAGTTTTGAGGGAGAGCACTGTAAGCCAAGTGTAATTTAAAAGCAATATGAAATGCAATACAGTAACACATCAGCATTCCAAACAACGAAAAACAGGAAAAACAAGAAAAAAGAACATGAAACAAATACAACATATATGTGTAAGTGCTTTGAAGCATTATCGCGGGCAAACTGGAAACGCGCCGTGGGCCCTTCTAAGATGTTTTGGGTGGCATCTAGTGGGTTGTAAAAACGCCAATGCAGTGTAATTGATGCTGACCCCCCCCGGTTGTGGTTTTCCTATGTGTTTATATTGTTAAAGCTTTTTGGCTCTTGTATTTCTCTATATGAGTTAATAAAAAAGCAGACTGTCAGCAGTGAGATGTCCTGCAATGGGAAAAGCGCAATGCAAGGATCCTTGTCTGTCCATAAACCTTTTTTTTTTTCCGTTTTGTAGTGCCTGTTATTTAGCGTGATTATTACATAAAGAATATGCTTACGCAACAGGTCTTAATGCTGTAAGCATGATTATCCTGGGCATTGACTAAGGTGGTTATGTGCAGATTGTGATCTTTCGTATGTCTTGAAACATTAAGGTCAAGTATTAGTATTTAACGAAAACCTCATAGTTCATCATCAGTTGATGCTAACTGTTTTTACACTTGATATGTTAGTGTGCTGATGAATGTAGTGTTTCAAAATCACCTTGACGGCACATAAAGACATGCATGATCATCCAAGTGTCATTGAATTTTTTTTTTTTTTTTTTTTACAAAACAATGTTCTCCCAGATAGGTAAAGCTGAACAGCATGGGGCTGCACAGTGGACAGCAAAAATATGTTATACACATAAGCTCACGTCAAAAGTGGTAAAACTGATATGGAGCTTTAATCTCCCTAAATATCTGTCGTGGATTATGTAAACCCCTTCAAAACACTCACTACATGAACAATCAGGATATTTTTTCTTTTTTCTCATGCTTGCACTTTATTAAGATCAGTTTTTATTAGTTGACATAGCACTTTTCATTTTTTACGAACTTTTAAAAATATATTAGAGACTGCAAATCTGTTATGTTTACTTTCTAATACATAATAACAAAAGTACACATAGACTGTTCATAAGCAAAGGCAGACATGCTATTTCCTTTTAAGTGTTGCCAATTCACTCCACCTTTTGACTTGTAAAAAAAAAAGTAGACTACCTGTATAACTTTGTTTACAAAACATCTGTGAAGGACTTTGCGACCTATTCAAAACCATCTGTTTTAACTCTCCTGAAACTCTCTAGGCTCACTCAAAAACCTTTAAGAATGTATTAAAGTAGCAAACCAGGGAATTTAAATTAACTGAGTAAATCTTGAGTTCTCAGACAGACCACAGTGTGAGCTCTGCTCGTTTCTGGTGTTTCCTGATGCTGTGCTTTTGTTTATGTTGTTAAACTAATGTTAACAAATGTAACCTTATTGCTGAAATGTAACCAAATAACCCACTCAGTGAAATTACAAGAAAGATTGCAACAGCACAAATCAGTTAACTCAATGTCACATTTGCAGTTTCATAATGTTCACTGTTCAAGGATACAATTCTACTTATCAAAACTGCACCAGTACAGACAGTAACCTATAGTACCAAATAATAATTAAAAAATAATGCATTTTTTTAATATCAAATTACCATAACAAATCTGAGTCACAGTTTATATTGAGATTTTATATTGAACAAAATATTTGCATGTCCTGGCTTAGATTCAGTTAATCTTACAGATTAATTATATCCACTCAGTGTAAATCTTTGTTATTTGTCTTTTCTTTTGCTTGAATTTAGTTGCAATTCGTAATAAAATATAGAACCATATTTTTTACATTTTTGTTTACCATACATACCACCGTTTGGTCTAAAATAGGGTTCTGAGCAATCCATACATTAGCTGTCCTCATAATAGTATTATAGTAGTTTGTATTGTTGCTAGTTTTAAACTGACATTGCAATTTCTACTTTATAGGCAAATCAGTATGTTGGGTAACCTTAAGTACAGTAATAGTCAGTATATTCAATACACAATTTCATTTTTATTGGCCGTCATATGATTATCACATTTAAAATTAGTATCTGGCTCATTGTGATGTATCTAAAAGCTGGAAGGTGGACTGACCCTTTGCTTTTCGCTTAACTAAAATCATTACCTTAAATCACACCTGAGCTCAGATCATCCACATGAGTGCACACACATTTTTGGTCATATTCATCATGGATACGCTTAGTCTAAATTTACACCAACAAACATCTGCACATATTGTGGACCGCCACCCAACAACAAATAACGTGTTTTGTGTATGTGTTGTGTGTGGCCAGATCATCTGTGAAGGTCCTATCAACCCCACGATTGAACACACATGATGCACACCATGTGTCGTTCAGCCACTCACCCTGCAACCTGCCAACCTAAATACAGGCAGTCGACACACGTGTGCAAGCAATTACTCCAAACACAAGCTGCAGACATGCATGTGACACTTGCACTGCTGTTTTTCCTCTCAGGTAAGATAACATTGGGTAGTGTGTACAGGCTAGGGTTGTGACCTACGTTCCAAATAGAAGAAGGCGAAACTAGACGCTGGCCGACTAGCTAGTTTGCACCTGTACTTTATTCAGTGCAATACAACGTTGCTTAATCAGTGAATTAAATAACACCCTAGGGACTTTTTATATGGCAATAGCTTTTATAACACGGTATTTTTGAAACTAAGTCATGTCTGGTAATGAATTTAGAGCACTAAGGCATTGCTTTTAATTTTTGTTAATTTAATCACAGTTACTTCTGATGTAATTTATATTAAATAGGCCTACCTGAATAGACTTTTAGAAAAAAAATGAATATTCAATAATAGGTGGATTTTAACATTAAAATGTAATCGTCGAATGTGAAATGCGCATGTTTTTTAAGGTAAACTTCTCCCTTTGAATCTTTGATCATTCAAAAAAAACTATGCCAGTAAAGATTATTTAATTTGAAAGATTAAAAAGGAGCAGTTTTATGTCTATTCTTGTATTCTTCAAATGGTCGCGGTGCTATGGGATTTAGAAAGTGATTAATAAGACGTAATGCACTACTTTTTTAGATCAGAGAGAATTATAGGACCGTAATAATCAGTCTACACGGGTTGAAGATGTAATTAGTAGCAGGTATGAGTATTATTTTTTCTACTGTCAGAGAGTCTGTCAGGTAAAATGAGAGCTTACTGACGTTAATTCAGTCAATCTTCTGTTTTATTGGAGTTTTAAATTTTGGATTCATGTTTCAACACACACAGTTTAAGAGTGCACTGCAAAACATTAAACTTAAGTTGTAACTTACTGCCCCTTTGCTTCAAATAGGCCAAAGGTGATAACTTGGCGACATCCGCTGGTGCAAGCCGGATGTCTTTTTGTCCAGATTCTGTGCAATGGATTTAACCATCGTTGTGTTTGCTTCCTCTTCTCTCTTACAGGGTCCTGTTTCGGGGGTTAAGACCTCTCTTCGTTCCTACACGCAGTTCTTTTATATAGAGATCCGAATGAGCTGGTCGCAAGCGCTTCAGAGCTACTGCCAACAAGACATACACAGATCTGGTTTTTGTGTACAGTGAGGAGGATCTAGTCAACTGGAACGCTTCGTCTCGTCATCTTTTAGCCTATGGTTATGCATTGGATAGGGGGGTGGTATGATATGAAATCAGACTATTCTGACTCACAAAAACATTACGGCAAGTGACAAACCACGACTCACAGCACAAGCTCGGACTGTCTCCGCACTAAACATTTTTTCCTGGAAAAACGGGTCCAGTCAAAAAGATTGCCGAAATGCCATTTTTCTCATTTTACTGCAGCAGAAGTGAGTATCTCTCTGCATTTAGGCCTTAAATGTACTGTGAAAAATTAAAGCTAAAGATACTTTGTTTTTAAAAGTTCTTAAGCATGTTTGTTTTTATTTGTCTTTGTGTCTTTAGATGAAGGCAAAAAGGGTGGTGTTGCGAATGCAGGTGAAGCCTGGTGCGACAAGTGAACACCCTCACAACACCCTGACACGAATTAGGCACTGGTTGACAGATGTTAGCTAAGTTAAAAGAAAAACAAGATTTCTTTAATGTTAATGTCTGTGGTGCTGTGAAATGCTTTCATGTTTTATTGCTCATCAATAATAATATATAAAACTACCTTAACAATATATTTGTCAGAAAGGATTTTGTTATTCGTCATGTTCTTAAGTCCTTTTTTTTCTCTTATATTTTGATTCGCCCCTTCAGAATAAATGATAAAGTTGAAACGAAATTGGGATTGCTATCAAGCCTAGGCTGATTAACGTGCCTATCTCAAATCCGGGTGGCCACCCGAAGGCGGGAAAAACAGAGGAAAAACAACAGTGAAAAATACCACTTGCACTTTGGATACACGTCCGTAGGTTTTTTTTTTTTTTTTTTTTTGCTTATTTTGAATACCATTGTATAATCTTATGTACAGTTTCTTATTAGCTGGCTATGAGTTATAAACATAAGGTGTTGTGCACTTTACGGTTAATCAGCCATCCTATATTGCATAGAAAAGTGGTTTTGTTAGAAAATGCCTCTATAGGCCCTATAAATTAAATTAAAGTCAGTAGTCAAACCTTTATCTGTATTTGTCTGTTTTTTAAAAAAAAATACATTTTGGTTCAACTCTTTGAAATTATTTATTTTAATCAACAGCAGCATCGGAAGTTATTTGAACTGTGTATTGATACTTAATAGTTTAAAATTAATTTTGTAATTTTGCAGCCTTTGCCTTCTTGCTGTGTATGTATGTGCATGTAATGATTTCCTTCTTTGGAAAGTAGCTGTGTATTTTAACTGGAGTGGCAAACGAGAGGCAGAATTGGCCAAAATGCTTGTTCTTTTTTAAACAATAAAATGTGCTTATATGTATTTGCCATGCATCATGCACCTGCAAAAGGGTGACATCCATTGTTATAATACCATAAGGGGAACACTTTTACTTTAAAAAAAATCTCAAATGTATTTTTTTGTACATTTATTAAAAAACCGCAAAGAATTAGAAAGACCCGGGTAATGTACAGGCAGCGTTTTCGTTCTATATTGCAAAATAAAATTAGCATTTTGCAAGTATAAGTAGCCTAGTTATGAGTTAATTGAGTATATTTCAGGGACAAAATCCATATCAGTCAGAGAGGGCGCCATCACACAGATTTTACGCTCTCACGGCCCTGCGAGAGGTTCAGCTGATCTGTAATATTTACAGATTCACGTGTATAGAGGTATATTATTATAAAACAACTCAAAGGATATTATTTTTTTTTATGTTTAACATGAATTAATGATTCATTTAAAAAAAAGAGGAGAGAAATAGTAGGCCTATATTTTTCACCTCCTATTTTGTAAATATATTGTAGCGCTTCGTCATTACCACTAGAGTGCAGCACAGCCCAAGAAATCGGTTTCATTCACAAACCTGCAAATAGTTTGTGTGCTGATGTGTTACGAATATAAAAACATAATGACATACAATATTGAGTAAACCTAATAATGATATGCAATTAAGGTGCATTAAAGACCTTGAAGAAAAGAGACTTTTGTGGCTTTTAATGCTTATGCTATTTAATGCTTAGCTAGGCTCATCTTGTTCAGGGACTTCTTTGCCACCAAAGTTAAGTGTTTTGCAGCATGTCCCTGTTTGCCCTTGCTGTCCATCTGGTTTTCTCCATTGACAATCATTTCAAAATGTCTGTGTATTCAGACCATTTAAAAGTAGGCTTAAGAGTCGGCTAATATTATTATAACTGAAAATCAAGATTTACCAATACAAGAATTTTTTTTTTTTTTTTTGATTGTCCAGTAGTCGAGAAATGCACTTGTGAAATCATTTAATGGGGTCTTTAACAATTGCTGATTGTTCAGTTATTGTTTTCACTTTAAAATCATATATTTGGATAGTCAGTTAAGTTTACTTTTGAGGAGTTGACCTTCAGTAATTCTACAGTCATAGGTTCTAGGTTCTCACAATATCGTAATTAGTGCTCTATATCAACAATAATATACCTCATGCCAAAAAGCTTTTAGGGTGTCATACTGAGTAAATACTATCAGTATGTTTGTAATAGTTTGTCGTGTGTATTATCAAAAGCTATGGCATGCCAATTTAAGACATATCAGCTGTGGGCCTAATCGAAAATATTATGTGTCTGTGACGCACATAATACGGCATTCTGACTTTAAAAAAACAAACCCTGCCCACCATCTGCGTCAAGTCACACCGTGTGTGGTTCCAAGTGTGTTCACAAATGTGGGGAATCTGAAGATCCCCCTCCACCGTGATTAGCGCAGGGAGATTCAGTTTACCATGCTGGACAATCTGATGATAGCTTTCACTTAATTTATTTGTTTGCCTAAGTTTCTGGACTTTCAGGCCACATTGGGTATTTTTTATTACTAATAAACCTGAAAATAAACATGTTTTAGGATTTGCAAAAATGTTAAAACAAATAAGGGTTGACGTCAATATCAAAATGATTACTCCTGTACACGCCAGCTTGGGTGCGTGGTGTTATTAAGGCAAGAAGGGGAGAGGGGACAGGGGGAAGTTATGTATTTATTTAAGCCTTTGTCTTAAACTGACTGTGTAAAAATAATATTTTTAACCTTTTAAGAATAAAAAATGTTATTAATAAACGCATTGACACTTTAGATTTTTAAACAAATCTGATTGTATATCAGATTAAAAAAAATATATAAAATAATTCACACCATATATGCAATATTATATATATATATATATATTTATATGATATATATATAATACTTTTATATATATATAGTTATATATCTATATCATATCTATCCATTGGACTAATATGACTGTAAAAGTAAAAAAAAGGGAAACGTGAGGTCATGGGGGTCAAAAGGATATAGCATTTCTATGCCGTATATAGCAGAAATCATTACTGATACTTTTTTTAAATCACTAGAACAGCACCTTGAGGGACTTGACGACATGAAAAACTACAAACTGTTTGTGCAATGATTCAGTGTGTTTTTTTGTTGTCGGCAAGACGAAGGCTGCCCAGTTGTGGGGCCTATGGTGCCAGTAGGGAGTGTCGGTAGGCATGTAATATGGCTGTGTCTGTGCGCAGCGGGATGGTGAGAAGACATTGCATTTATAAGTGGGTGGAATGAAATTGATGATGCATTTCACGCCAGCTCTATATATGTGGCCAGACGTGGCAGAAACGGAAGACTCCTCACGGTGTTTGGACCCTAATGGACTTTACATGAGCATCAAGGTTCCATAAGGGGAGAGCAAGCTCGCTTTTGCATTCAGCTCAGATCCATTGAAATCATTCATGCACAGGAAGCACATGCATTTATTCGTCGACAGTTAGTCATAGACTGTTTTTACATTCAGGCCCCCTTGAGTTTCCAAGGTGGCAAATGAATACGGACAGTGGCGAAAGAGTCCTTTCTTTTGTCGTTGTGACGGTGTATCTTTCAATGCTAGCGTTCGGAAAAAGGTTTCCATTAACGCAGAGTAAGAAAAACGAATGTATCCAGGAGGTTAGTGTTGGCATGGGGCAGTCAATTATTGGTACGCGGATGCTGGTGGTCACACTGGATTTTGCAGAATGTGGGCAAAAAGTGGACGGCAGATTGAACGTTGATGCTTGCAGAAATGGCAACAGGCTGTTAAGAAATAGTTCCCACTATAAAATGAAAATGGTACTAAAAATTGTACTCTTGTTTCACCCTCAGGTCATTCAAGATGTAGAGATGAGTTTCTTTGCATGGGAACAGATTTGTAAGAATATTCAGACATTACATCAGTTTGCCTCACCAGTCGATCCTCTGTAGTAAATGGGTGCCTCATCGAGAATGAGAGTGATTGAGAGTCTAAACAGCTGATTAACAAACCCTCACAATAATCCACATGACTCCAGTACATAATTAATGTCTTTGTGCAAGTGTGAAAAAAGCTGAATGTTCTGTAAGAAAAAGGACACAACAAATCAATCATCAGATAGGTAATATTAACTTTACAACCATAATTTTGTGCCAAAAAACTTTAATTCTGATTTAACATTTGACATTTTAACAATATTATTCTTAGGGGCAGTATATAGTATAGTTGTTTTTGTTTTTTGTTTCAAAATCACCCCTTATAAAACTCATATTGCAATTGTTTTGAGTGTTAATGTGTTTCAGTTAAGTATTTTATCATAAATGACCAACACCACATGCTATGACTTTTTCTAAAATAAAAACTGTGCTTACCAAGTACCCCAGTTTCAAGTACCATTTAAAGCATCTTTAAAAATTGTTGAACACATTCTCCACCATAGAAATATTAAAGTAATAAATGTTTTATATTTGTTTTCTTTGGCAGACGATGTGCACCACTGTGTGAGATATTGTATCTCTCTATCTGTGGTCTTGCTCTCTCTCTCGTTCTCTCTCTCTCTCTCTCTCTAATCTCTCTCTCACTCTCAGTCTTATGTATTCTTGTATCAGTTTATTCTTTGAGCTGAACTAATATTCATTGATGTTCTTGTTACATGTGTAAGACCTGTTATTAAAACAGCCTTAAAGCATGTGCAACCTTAAAAAAAATGAAATTTTAACAGTTAAAACTTTTAAACCAATGCTACTATAAAAAAAGCTGTTAATGGATCTGCATGGTAAGTTCCTTACTCTGATTTTTGCTTTGCTTTACCATCTGGCAACCACCAGCTGTGTATGTGTGTGTTTTTGTTTCACCATGATGCGTATAAAGCAAACAGTTTTTGTTGACAGTAATAACCACAGCTAGAAGTTACCAGCAGTCTGAAGCCAAATGTTTCCCTCGCCATAGAGTTTATAGATGAGGAAGTGGAAACGATTTTCATTTTCTGCTCTCTGACTCACCCATCAGCCAGGGCCCATGCACTGACTCATAATGGCTGTTTCTAAGCAACATCAGCAGGTAGTCATTCGGCAAGAGAAGTCAACGCAACATAATCTGGGATTTGCCTTCGAGGTCAAAGCTTCTCCAGCCCTGAGTAATGTGTTCATTTGAAATAGAAGAAGTCCTCTACGAGCCTCACACCGCTACGTTAACTAGGGGGGGGGAAACAAAAATGCACCAAAACATTCTGTAATGGTGCACACAGATACCTGCATCTGAAAACAAATCCCCGTAGAGGAAAGGATGCAAAAGCACAGCACAACACCACCATGAAGTTCAGCATAGCATCCATAGTGTGAGCAATCATGTTTCATTAGCTCAAAACACAAGTTACATGGCATACATCTTAAGTACGTAAAGATCCGAGTTGACCATGACAGATAGAACGTACAAAGCTTCATCTAACCCTAAAGTACCAAAATCCTAATTAAAGCTATTTTTCAGCGCTGATCAATTAAGCCGCATTTAGGATGCTTTTTTAGCATTAGCAACTAGATTTGCTGCAGCAGCCCTGGGACAAAGGCTCGGGGAAATGTTAAGGCAATGTAGTTATTTTGGGAGCATATTACTAATAAGGACGCACTTATGCTACAAATAGTAAATAGTAGTTGTGTTGTGATCGTGAGGTTATATTTTAAACTAAAGGTTGTCTCCCTGTGAAACACTTTACAAATCAACTCTGATAAAGCATGAACAAACCACGATTCTGTGGCTTAAAGGGATTTACGCATGGAGAGAGGTGGGCATTTAAAGTTAATTCTTGTTTATAGCTTCACTGCTCGCGTGTCCTTCATTAACACTTTTCATCCAGTGGAATCAGTTTTCTATATCTGACACGGGGAATGATGCTCCAAGCTACAACCCTGCAAGTAGCTTGTGTGATGTAATCATTTAAATCTAATTCATAAATATATTAGCAATTCTTAGTTTAAAAGTTTGCCCGGATTTTTATTCCTGGATTATTTCTATTGCACTCTGTTGTCAAGAAACAGTGGCGGAATAAAATAGTATCCTTCCATTTGTAACTTAGTACATAAAATGCTCTGTCATGGAGCTCTATGGCACTGCTCCGCATGTGCAGACAAAATAGCTTTCCCCTTACGACCACAGTTGGCCATGTATGGCAGCACTGGGCACTGCTCTCTCAACCTAACCCATACCTAAATTCCACTGTAAGGAGGAAAGAGCAGAGGAGGGGTGGGACGTATTGAGGAAGGATTTTTGGTTTGAGACCCATACCCTTTACCGGGCACCATGCCAGAACCTTTTCCATCCGGCTCCATGTCTGCTGCTGGGAGTATATATGTGGCTGGTGATGTAATGCTCCAAGGACAACGATCCAAGGGCCAACTCCCCCTTTTGCTTTTCCAGACAGATCTGCAGCAGAGCAGTGAAGAGTGCAGGTGAGGACGCGCCAAGCAATGTGATTTCACTTTCTACAGGAGACTTCAAAATGTGCCCAATGTGCCACTGAGGTTTGTACGTTTAATAGCTTTTTGAAGGGGAGTCATCCTTACGAGGTGCAGGAGAATAAATTAAAAACTCTAAGACGTAAATTTAACTTTTTCACCAATGAAACAATGTGTTCTTTTATAATGGAAGATTACCTTCTGTATTTTACAGGCCAAAGTAATGGGAAGCTCTGCAGTACTTGAAATAGGTAGAGTAGGTATTGATACTTTTTAATAACACAGGTTATTTCCATCTATCTATTTACAGTACAGCATATTTAAAAGAAGAATGTCTTATCTCACCTTGATTTCTGATCTTGTAAAATGTACAAAATCTTGTAAAAAACATCATTAGTGTTGAAGCCCATTTGTGAGGAAGAGAGATGAGAGGTCAAGAGTCGGAGTTTATTGTGAAAATGAGAATAGAACGCCGTATAGCAGTTTACAATTTGATCAATTAGAGGTGAAACAGAGGGCATTAGAAATATAGCAAGCAGCCTAAACTTTTCACCTAGTTGTTAGCATGAGAGAGAAAAGTTATTGATTGGTGAGGGTTTGAGTGCAAATTAGGACATCAAAGTGGACATAATTCACATTTAATGGACAATTTAATAGAGCAATACAATTGTAAAGGACTCACAGACAGTTTAAAGGAGACCCCACAACTGTGTTTACATACAAAAATGTGTTGAATTATTATGAGCATTTGAGAAACTGTCAGTTGTGGTTTAAGATATTTTGATAAGGATGCTTACTATATTCTGTAATATATTGTGAAAGATTTTATGCTTATGGCTCCATTTTGGGTGTAATTGACCTATTTATATTTCACATAGGCATGCTTCTGTTGTCAAAAACAGTGGCGGATAAAATATCCTCATTTGTAACCCACTACATAAATGCGCTGTATGGAGCTCTATGGCGCTTGCTCGCATGTGCAGACAAATCGCTTTCCCTTAGACACAGTGGCCATGTATGCAGCACCGGCCAACTGCTCTCTCTTACCCAACGAATGCCACTTACGAGGAAAAGAGAGAGGAGGGGTGGAGTATTTGAGGAAGAGTTTTTGGTTTGAGACGCACAGCTTTTACACCGGCACCATGCCATAACCTTTTCGCCATCCGGCCTCATGTCCTGCTGGCTGGGGTATATATGTGGCTGGTGATGTAATGCTCAGGACAAGATCCAAAAGACAACTCCCCTTTTACTTTTCCAGACAGATGCTTGTAGCAGACAGTGGAAAATTCCTGGTGAGGACGCCAAGCAATGTGAGCTACTTTCTACAGGAGACTTCAAAATGTGCCCAATGTGCAATGAAGTTTAATAAGTTTTAATAGCTTTTTGAAGAGTCATCATACAGTGCAGGAGAATAAATTAAAACTCTAAGATGTAATTTAACTTTCCCCAATGAACAATGTGTTCTTTTAAATGGAAGATTACCTTCTGTATTTAAGGCCAAAGTAATTGGAAGCTCTGTAGTACTTGAAATAGGTAGTGTAGGTATTGATACTTTTTAATAACACAGTTATTTCCATCCATCTATTTACAGTACAGACAAAAGAAGCATGTCTTATCTCACCTGATTTCTGATCTTGTAAAAATGTAAAATCTTGTAAAAAAATCATTTAGTGTTATTATTTAATGAGGAAGAGATGAGAGGTCATGTCAGAGTTTATGTCATGAGAATAGAACTCAGTATAGCAGTTTACAATTTGATCAAATTAGGCCAAACAGATGGCATTACAAATATAGCAAGCAGCTAAACTTTTCACATAGTTATGAAAGAGAGAAAAGTTATTGAGTGAGAGTTTGAGTGCAAAGTAGGACATCAAAGTGGAATAATTCACATTTAATGGACAATTTAATAGGCAATACAATTGTAAAGGACTCACCACAGACAGTTTAAGGACCCACAGACTGTTTTTACATCCAAAATGTGTTTGAATTATTATGAGCATTTGAATAAACTGTCAGTGTGGTTTAAGATTATTTTGATAATGATGCATTACTATATTTGTAATAATATTTGTGAAAAGCATTTTTATGCTTATGGTCCATTTTTGGTGTAATTGACCTATTTCATACTTTTCAATAGGCATGCTGAATGAATTTAACCAATTTTTGGTCTCAGATTTTCCACACACACTCCCAGAAAGAAAGGTACAAAAGCTGTACTGGAGAGTGCCTTTTTAAAAAGGTACACATTTGTATCTTATATTTTACCAATAACGGGTGCGTATACCTGAAATGGTACAGCTGTGATGTTGAAACATTCTGTTCTATACGATTTTAGAACGATACTCAACTTCATTGTATCATTAGTTATAGTTTCTACGAACGTAATGCTTTGCAAGTCATTCGGACTGCAAAAAAAAAAAAAAAATAAAAAAAATAAAAAAGTACCCCCAATACAAAAACAATAAGCACAATTTTGCTGGAAAATCGTCGCCAATAATGAGTAATTCGACTTAGCCTTGTTTTAAATGGGGATTGTTTTGCGCCGTCGGTTACATGCGTCACTTTCTCCCAGCATTTCACGAAACCCAGCAAAAAGATACCAAACGCAGAAGTACTATACACGACAGACAAGCATAAACCGCTTTTATGTCTGATGAGGGATCTGAGTAACAGTGGAACTATAGAGGGGGGCCCACTCAATTTCACTGACTCATGTGTTTTCCAGGCAATTAAAGTGCTTCCGGCGGGACAACACAACACCCAAATGTCCCTATGAAATCGCGTTGAACATGTTAAGAGTGAGTTTGTGCAGAGAGTCCCACCTTTGCCATACTCAATCCGCCCATTTTTTTTTTCCGGTCTCTGATTCTGTCATGTAATCCATTGACCAATGTATCTCACTATCAGGCCTCATGTTCCACATTTCATTTTTCAATATATGACTTTCATATTTAATTATCCAACGGAGAACACAAGGTTCTCTTTGTGCTAACTGGATCAAAATCCTTAAAATATTAAGTACAATGAGTCTTGGGCTTTCAGGGTTCATTGAGTGCTCAGAAAACTGCTGGCAGTATATAGGGCTCACAATAATTGATGCAGCTGTAATTGATTTCATATGTATATTTGCACTGTATACATAAAATACTGACCGCTGTGTATAGCAGAGAGCAACTTGATTTATGATCGCTGTGTTTTGATTAATATTCTCAGGAAACAAGAGTGACAAGGACAGAAAGAAACGTGCTGCTGCTATCGCTGAGAGTTTCTGTGAAATGGTCTGGTGATGATTGGTATGCATCTTGTTGGCTGGGTCCAGATTGGAAGAGATACATTGCATCTGGTAGGGTTACTGAGAGGTTTTTTAAAGAGCTCTGTGTTTATGAGAGAAGTGGAAGTGAAAAAGAGATCATCGAAATCATCTCATCCATCTCTGAGAATTTTCTTTATTAAACTTGATCACCTAAAGGTATTAAAAAATGTGAAATGTTGCATTGTCCTCACTGATTTTTGCAGCACTTGCGCCCTACTCAGTAGCTTCCAACAAGCACTCTTGAACTCATGTGACTTTGCTTTAAAAGGAGATGGTACTAATATAACGAGCTATGCAAACCACATATGATTCGAAAAATCATTATTGTGGTATCACAAATCAGCACAATTCGCTAGAGAATAAACACATTACCATCAAGCAAATGGATGTTTCAACAGGTCAAAACCAAAACATTTGCCTGTGTTCTTTCTTGAAGTAAAAATCAGATGCATGCAGAAAAAATGAAAACACCATTATAATATTGGCAAAAGACCGTATGATGCATCTTCTAACAGATGGTGATGGAGAGAGTCCAAACAGCTAGTGTTTCCCACTCATACTGGTTTGATTATTGTGTGCACGAATAAACTTATCCAAGGTGCTTTCTGAAACAGCCTTCTATATAGAGAGTATAAAGCTACAAGGATCAAAATCTGGAATTGCATTTGTTGCAAAAAGCAGGCAATAGTGACTAAAATATGCCTGTGCTAAAAAACCCCCCCCCCCGCCCCCCCCACTGCAGCTGTAAAATATGCAGTTGGATTATTAAAAGCAAAAGCAAAAAAAAAAAAGGTTCATAAAATCAAATGAGATGTTGTGTAATAGCATCTGAATGAGATGGTTATGTATTATGTTATGTGAGATGTTCTGTTATGAAATGCCAAAAAGTGCCCCCTGAAGTGAATGGAAATTGTTACTATTCGTTATATTATAAATGTACATACATTACTCTAAAGAAATGCTAAACTTCACTGCAAATAAACAATCCCTAATGTATTGACTACTGGATTGATTCCGAGCCAATCACGCACTCCATCCAACGCTTTTTACTAATAGCATCACATGCCGTGTTTCGCGCATACAGGGCGAGACACCTTTGACTGTACACACACTTGTATAACCGTTTGTATAACACTTCGGCCGCGTATCGGCTTCCCAGGACCAACCACACTCTTTTCCCTCATCAGCCTCTCGCATTTCACCAGCTTTCTCACTAGTGATTTGCCCATTACGCAGCGCACGCCGTCACTGGCCATGGGTGTCCACGTGAGACGTATGATAATACTTATGTAAAGAGGGACTGGCGGTCCGTTTCGGCCAATCACAGCGCGCTTCTGGTATTTCCGCATTAGCCGCATGCAAATTACCGGGGTCGGCCAATGGAAGCGTTCGGTGGATAGGAGCTTGAATTCAGGTCATGCTGCGAGTTCGGGAGATCCAGGGGCAGCGGTGTGAGAGAGCATTCAGCGCTGAAGTGTTGTCAAACTGCCTCAGTGTGGCTTGACTGGAATTTCAGGAATATATCTTATTTAACCGGACTTTTGGCGAGACAGGACGGAGACCTGCTTTAAACCGTCCATTCTGTGCGAAAAAGGAAGACTGTTTAAGTTGTCAGTAGGATACATTCGTGTTTTTTAAAGAGCCGGAGGTTGAGCTGTTGTATAAACACATTCCATTGACTGCAATGTGACCAATTGTTCATAAACAAGTTTGTGTCGTGAACACAAAGTGATGTTCATGTAGATGCACGGTTACATAGGTTAAACACATCGATTCGGTCATATATGTGTCAAAGACTGATATTTATATGTATTAAACTTAGGCGTTGTATAACTGTGTCAGGGATTAGGTCACCTCCGGTCAGTGCTCCAGAGCAAAGCCCTATATATCACTACAGTTTTGTCGTCCTCCTTGTTTACCTCAACCAAAAAACCAGCCATATAACTTGTAAAATTTAAATGCACCCTATTTACTGTGACTGCAATATATTTTGCAAAAGGTATGAGGCAAGCGCTCCTAGTTATGAGTCAGCCTACTAGCCTCATTTTAATGGCAAGCCATTTTAACATTTATTCCTTAAAACGAACTTTTTTTTTCATTACTTGTACTTATTTTTTACATGTCTAGTAATAAATTAAATACTAACTAATAGCTTTTTTCATTTTTACTAACAACTATTCATTACTAGCAATTTTTGGAATACTAATTAGTATGGATTCAGTTAGACACTAAAAATGTTCTTAGTAACAGTTGGAATATATATTGTATAGTTCAATAAATAAGTGTTGTTATTATTCAGTTTGTTATAGGATGACTGAAATATATGCTAGTAAATATTTTAGTAACTATAATATTTGTTTGGTTATGTAACGAATAAGTAATAGTTTCTAATGAATAAGTGACAGTACCATTTAATAGTTAAAATGTAATTTTAAAGTATTGTTTAAAAAAACACTACTAATAGTTTGTTTTAGTACTAACTTCTAATAACATAAAAGTCGACAGTGTTAACAAAAGAATAAATGTTTAAATAGCTTGCCACACATTTCCCTAACAAAAATGAATGAATTTCAACCTCATCTACTGTATAGGTCTGTTAGTGGTCGTTATGCGTCACTGCAGGGCTGTATATATAATTGTCACGAGCAGAGTCATGTATGTTAGATAATGTCTTTCTGTAACATGCCTCTGATGCATAGTTCAAACTTATGCATGAGACAATGAATGAAGCACTTATTGCATGTTTTTTAGTTCATGTTAATACCATAAAATTTAAATCAAATTCACTGCCACTATGTGATCATTTTAACTAAGAATGAAGGAAACCTATATGTATTTCTTAAGGAAATGTTAGGCAGAATGACAGTCTTAGTCACCATTCACTTTCATTGGATCTTTTTGCCATAACAATAAAAGTGAATGGTGACTGAAAATATCCATCTGCTTAACTGTCCTTTTGCATTCCACACAAAAGCAAAAATGTCATATGGGTTTGGAACACACATGTGGGATGACTGGGGTTATTGTTATTTTCTGACTGTGCTTTGCTTTTAAAATTGATTTTTAAAAGGGGTAAATATAGCCCCCACTGAAGTTGGGCAGTTGTTCCACTTCTGATTGCAGCGTATGCTGGTAGTTGAGCTTGAAGTCAGATATGCAGAGGTGGGGAGGGGGTGTTTGCAGGTTATTAAAACTGACCTACTCCTACAAGAGGTGCTCCAGATACCTTTATCTGCCTCTAATGTATCGAGCACCACATAAACTTGCATGTGCATTGACATACAACAAACTGTTAAAAAAAAAGTTCAAAATTTATTTTTGTAGCACTTTACACAAAGCACATTATTTAAAAGCAGCTTACAGAAAATCATGCTGTTAATTTTCAGCTTGTGTGCTTATATATCCAAAATTTATAATAAAGAGCGGGGTGATAATAATACAGGATTATTTTGTGATTTAAAAGAAAAAATAGGCAGCTGAGGTCTTTCTTTTCTTTCTCAGCATATTTGTCTCCCTGGTCTTTTTTCTCAAAGCTGACTCATACGTTGTTGCAATCATTTCCCAAAAAATGTGTTTGTGTAGTATAAGCTAATTTGCATACATTTTGCCATTTTCATTTGCTTGTGTTGTGATTTATTCCATTTAAAGTGTACAGGATAAATAAAAAGTAAATAACTGCTTATAGTCTTTGCAGATGCTGCATTTTTTTTTTAAATGGAATCAAATTTCTTGTTTGTCTTGTATTTAATCTGTTTTTTCTTGACCAAGACATGAATGTTGCACAGCTTGATCAAATGAACAAAAGGAATGTAAAAAAACTACAGACACGGTAATTGTTAGATCTATTTTTATACATAGAGATGCTGGAGTAATGGTTAGCATGCAGTACTGACGTAATCAGGAACTACTCAACCCATCATTTGCTCCTAACCGTAGCTGGGCACACAAATAATCTCAGTTTAAATACTAGATAAGATATAGATTCTCATTTTAGCATCTACTATTAAGGATAGCACCTGAAACGGATTCTATAACAACTGAAATAAAATAGGGCTGCATTATCTGTGTGAGTGGAAACAATGGCTTTCTTCAAATAAAGCTGTTTTAAATACATGCTGGAGGGGGGTCAAAAACGGGTCGTTGTTGAAGTTGAAATGGGATGGCTGCTGCGCAGGCAGAGCATAGTCAAGGGTAGGAAGTGATGACGCACGAAGACTGTCCTCGGGTGCATTTTTATGTATTAACACACTATTGTTGGCAGAGTGCCACACGCACAGTGCATCAAGCCAAAGCTTTCGTTGATATTATCTTTCCAAGTTTAAACTTTAGTCTGTTGAGTGGTTCAGTAGATGAGAAACAGGACAGTCATGGAATTAGATTATGCTGAGTAAGTGATTGTTTTAAACTACAGTTTTAGTGCAAGTTTTTGTGATTGCATTTTTTAGTGTTATGTAAATTCTTATTAGACACAGTTGTGTACATTCACATTATATGAAGAATGCTGTCCTAAAACCTAAAAATGTTGTAGCCTAAAAAGTCATTTTATTCTACATGGAAGCAGGTCATCAGCTGAATAATGCTTATTTTATCTCTTTAACCACCTATCAGACAGTTTTGATCATGGAATAAATTAATAGTTAGGAGTGTTTGTTGGTTGTGAAATTATTGAGTGCACTTTTAGGTTATTTGCACAATTGTAAATCTGGAAGTGGTTCCATGTGAAGAATATCATTGCAGTTAAAGTGAGTGCTGTTTCATTTGTGGCAAACTTTCAACTATTACAAGTGTTTGGCATGCAAACTTTGATTTTGCCTTTGATTTTATCAGTGTGTAACTTCTCTGTAACCTCTTCCTGAAATGGGTCCTACCCACACAAAGCAAGTGAAATCTTTGCGTATGAGCTTTGAGATAACGCAGTTCTGATTTCCCTTGAGGGGTTTTCCAGCTACTAACCTGGCCCTGCCACTTTCACCTTTGAGGGTGTAGAGGAGTTGGTGTAGGTAGAGGAGTTGAAGTTGGAGTGTAGATAAGTAATTGATTGATAGAGTGCTTTTTTCTTGGGTGGAGAGAGAGAGAAAGGTCTGGTTGGAACCAGTTGGGGCTGGATATGCTTGTTGCGTTTTGTTTTAAAGTGGGTACCAGGATAAACATTTGGCCTTTGTTCACTTTGTAGGCACATCTTGATTTGGAGATCCCAGAAACACTTCCCGAAGTTATTGTATTAGTTTGCTCACCTGTCTGAATCACCTTTTTAAAGGTGTTGCCTTTAGAACCAAGGAGCAAAGATCTCCAATACTCGCTGTGCATTGTGGTAATTCATAGAGTAAACAAAACATGCTGAATTTAGGTTTAGCAGAAGGATGAGACACTTACACAATCTAATCTGGAGGTCCCAACACCTGCCCTTGTGTAACCCCAATCCCACGTGTCTTCTTGGAAAGATTTGGTTAGCTAGCTGCCCACTCCCTGCATTATTACCAAACAGCTGTTTACAAGGATACTTTGGAATATGACTACCACAAAGACTTTAGTATTATGTAAGGCTAGGCGACACTCAAGCAACTACATCATTACATAAATTCTCGTGAGTCACATTGGCTTGTCAAAATTTAATTAAGCCATGTGCAGGTAGTTTTATGCTTGCTTATTGTTTTTCAAAGTGACTTTTGAGCATGAGCATGAAAGTTTTCACTGACCGAAATAGGTCAAAATACAGATAATAAATAAAATTTCCCTAAACAACGATGTTAATAATAAAAACAACAAATAGTTAATTTTTGTTGTTTTTGGCACGTGTGACCTCATTCTAATAAATGATGTGCAACACAGCACAAAATTGTTTATATTTCGTTATTACTGTAAACAGTAATACTATTAGGCTGCATTTACACTGCAGGTCTTGATGCCCAAATCCGATTTTCTGACTATATCCGATTTTTTTGACGACCCGCTTACATCATCTTTTAAAAAGTGACCAGTATCCGATTTTTGCATTTACACTACACTGCTGAAACTACCAAACTTAGACGTTCTGACCCGGAAATGGAAGTAAAACAGCACGAAATACAATGGATGCAGATGCAAATAAATTCTATACAGTGTTTTGCTTTTCACAATATTTTGAAAAGTCAACAAAAAAATCAGCAAAACATTGGTCTCGTACGGCGCGGGCGGAGAAAAAAGCGCTTAAACCGTGCCTCCCCATATCTCGTGAAATGTCTTCAAACACGGATTTATTTCTGTAACAACCCTGCATTTTTGCCTGCACTGTCTCTTCGCCCCAAAGACTTAAAAGACATGAAACCTTGGCATTGCTCCACTGTGTGCACCCATCTACCTCCAAATATCCTATAATAATTCTTACATGGCACACGCAAATTGTCCACCTGAGTTGACGTCACTTTTTTTAATGACGTACGACTCTCATTTACTGGGGAATATCCGATTTGTCTGCTTACATGGCACACGCAAATGCACGTATCCGATTCATATCCGATTTATTACCACATATGAATGAGGCCTGAATCCGATCTGAGAAAATCGGAATCCATGCGGTTTTTTTCCTGCTTACACATTCACCGGTCATATCCGATCTGTGCCACATGAGAGGAAAAAATCGGAATTGGGTCACTTGAACCATGCAGTGTAAATGGGGCCTTATTTGTCTGTTCACAGAAAATGAAATGATTCAATTTGGTACATGTGCACTGGTTGACAAATGGACATTTCTTCTTGCACTTAAACTGTTTAAAATCACTTAAATTTTGTAAATTGGTAATACTTAAAAACATGTGAAAATAATAAACTTTCCTTAAGGACTATGCAGTGAAAACTGTCTCAAGACTTGAATATGGTTAAATTTTTGCTCCTCACCCCATTTATTAAGAATTGGAGAGCTCTACTGATAATCAAACTAAAAGTATACAAAACAAGGCTGTATATAAGTTCATGAATCTGTAAATATTATCAAATCTCAACAAGGTCCAAAAGCACAAATGTGTGTCAGCAGATTGTGTAGGACAGCTACAGTCTAAGAACAGTTTCCTGTCACATGCTACTCTTAAATAGTGTATTTCTAATCCATGACCTGATGGCACAGGATTCTCGCCATGACATCACGGAACACACATCAATCGCTGGGTCTAATCTTTTTCAGGACTGATGAACCCAGCTATAATATCAAATGTAATGGTTCATTAAGAGAGTTGAGTCAAAACATTTTCCAACTAGAACTGAGACCACCATTAAAGGCTCATTGTGTGTTAATTTGTTGTAGTCTTTTGGTATAGTTCATTAAAAAAATCACATTGGTGTACAGTTTTTTACAATGTGTTTTTACCTTACTTTATAACTTTAAACCTTGACCTTAAATCTAGTTTAGTCTTCTTAGCCCTGCTGAATGTCTTGTTTACAATTGAAATATACATATACTTTAAATTATACACACTTTTGGTTTTGATGCCAAATGCAAGTGCTGAAGTGCATCCTCTGGTGTTCTAATGCTTAAAGTTCAGTATGATTTGATATAAGTGTTCTTGTCTGAGAAGTATTTACAGCACAAAAAATGCATAGACCTAGTATTTAAATAATCACATAATTAGTTCTAATTGTGTTAAAATGTAAACATTTGAAGAATATGAACTATTTGCATTCAGAACTGTCTGTAAATTTATATAAGTCCTTCTAACATAACACAAGTAGTCCATGTGCTTTTGCTACACATTCAATTACATAAATGACTCTAACTTGATACTGAGTTATAAAACTGCCTGCAAGGTGGTTATGTGGTTCATGTTTTATATAATTAGGTTTAGTTTTAGGTTTTTTTTGTCTGATCTTTACTTGGTTAACATTACAATATTGTTTTTGTTACAGAGAGAAATATTAAATGTATGCGTTTCAAGTCGTTTTAGAATATAATGAAAGATGCTGAAGATCAGATATACTTTGCAATACATTATTTTGCTACAGACCTATATAATTAAACTGTATAATTAAGTTTTTCAACTTATGGAAAGCTGTTATTGTCCCATTTATCTTTCTTGATTCTGTGTTTCATGTGTTATAGACACAACTGAATTCAGCCAATCTACTATGGAGTAGCAGTTGTTGGTCTTTGAGGTCAGTGACCTGAAAAAAAATGCTGAATTGAGATTTTGACTATAGGCTTGTTTAATAGTGGTGGCATTGGACTTAGACATGATATTTTTAGCAGGCAAAGTTTGCTTAAGAGGCCAGAGAGGTACATGTATTTGGCTTGTAAAGTAAGAATTTTGAATACTGGTGGATTGATCGCTTTGAATCGTGTGTCTTTAAACAATGCAACAGTTCAAATGTAAATGTGATGTATATAATTGAAAATCATACTTGCATACTAATAAGAAGATAGTGTGGACTTTGTCTTTGTAAAGTTAATCTAATGTGATAGCTACATACATATAAAACAATGTGGTCTAGTAAAATGTTACCTTTTTTTCATGTGTTTCAAATGTTTTTTTCTGTTTAGTTTCTACCATTCACTGCAGATCATGTGCTGTTCCCAATAGTACCTATGATTGTATTAGAAAGAGATATCAATATAGGTCTGTCAGCTGTAATTATATTAAAATGCAGTGTTCTGCTTCATGCCCCCCAGGTAGAGTGTATCACAGGAAGACACCCTTAGGGTTTAAATAAAGTTCACATTAATGGCTAATAATGTGTCATTTGAAGGTCACATCTCTAGATCACCTGATATGACTTATAAGAAGGACAAAAGTAATAATTTTCACTAGGTTACAAGGTTATAGTTAAAGATTCACACTGAAAGGCTGAAAGCCATATTTTCACGTGTTGGGTTTGCATAAGTTTATGTGACTTGCGATTAACAGTGTCACAGTGCCTGACCAGTGAGTTACTATATAACTGGAAATTCAAAGGTTAGTGGTGGCGTGTCATCATCACCCTGTAGGTTACTGGGTTACAGTAGGCACTCAGCCAGACATAATTATGTCTCATTGGTGCTAATAATTCAAACAGGTGTGAGCTGGGTAGTGAAGCAAGTAATTTAACCATTGACGTACATGCCATTATGATTTTTGCAGGAACTTTTATACAGTGGGCAGGACTGCTTTATTTACACGTGAGAACGACTAGGAAACATGTCTCAAACAATTCAAGAGGACAAAAAAAGTTGATATTAAAGAGCAGACATCTACACTTGGCCAGCAACCAAGTAACTTAGAATAGCTATAGCATATGTGTAAATAATTGTGGCTAATCCAATCAGAATTTAAAGTAAAAATGATGCATTTTTAAAATATAATTCAGTGTATTATTCCAAAATGTTCATTGCCATTGATTATATATAATGTTACATAGTGTTCAAAAGTTTGGGATCAGTAAGATTTTTAAGTTTTTTGTCTCTAGCTCATCAAGGCTGTATTTTTTTGGACAAAAATACAGTAAAATAGAAAATTTGTAAAATATTATTGCAATTTAAAATAACGGATTTCTATTATAATATAAAAATAAATTTATTCCTGTGCTGGCAAATTTTGTGCTGGTCTTCAGTGTCACATGATCCTTCAGAAATTATTCTAATATGCTGATTTATTATCAGTGTTGGAAACAGTTGAGCTGTTTTAAATTTTTGTACTGACCCCAGATTTTTGGACAGTAGTGTAATTTATTGTTATAAGAGATTTCTATTTTGAATAAATGCTGGTCTTTTTAACTCTTTATTCATCAAAGAATCCTGAAAAAGTATAAAAATAATTAAATTAAGTATTAAATAAAAAAGCAGCATAATTGTTAGATAAATCAGTATAATAAATCAGCATATTATAATGATTTGTGAAGGATCATGTGACACTGAAGAGTGCAGCAATGGCTGAAGAAAATCCACCTTTGCATCACAGAAATAAATTATATTTAAAGTATATTAAAATAGAAAACCGTTATTTTAAATTGTAGGCCAATAATATTTCACAATATAACCGTTTCTTTTCTGAATCTTTGATCAAATAAATGCATCCTTGGTGAGCAGAAGAGACTTATTAAAAAAAAAAACATAGATATTATAATTTTATTCTATTCATTGTTTCTTTTGTGCCCCCCCCCCCAAAAAAAAAATTGAATATGCAAGTTTTAAGAATTTAATAAATGTATAAATTTCATTGCATAAATCACAAAATATAAAAGTGGAATTTGCAAAAAACAAACAAACAAAAAAAAAAACATGCAATTTCTTTTAGGAAACAAATTCTTTTCCAAAAATTTTTTAATCAACTGACCACACATTTTTTGTGAATTGATGCACTTTCATATTTAGTGAATTAATTTGATGCAAGTTCACACTTGTAGTACCGTATGCATGTAATAACACATTATACAAGCCATGCATGGTAAATCTAGAAAGGTCTTGGTCAGACAGGTAATCCATTAACGTACTCTACTCTCTGTCAATCCTATACAATCCTGTTGGGTCAAAGAGTGGTAAGTCACAAATCAGTAACCTGAAGGTGTCCTTCCTTAATATGGCCCATCTCAGTTCCTGACCAGGAAACTTGGCTCTGGTCAGGCGACTATTTATTTCTTCAGAGCAAAGGGATAACAGTTTATTTTTCAACACGAAGGGATGAAAACCAGTCAGGGCCTGTTGTTGGTCCAGACAGCTGTCTAGCATCTTTTATGTGCACTTGCTGGGATTAATGCTTTGAAGGAGGCAGTGTTTGCAAGCCGAAATGCCACATCTGTTTGGCTAAAGGACACTGTACAGACACAGTGAGGGGACGCCAGAGATGCCCACCTTTGAACACTCAGTTTAGGCTCTCTGGGGCCAGACAGATCTGGCCTGTCTATAGATTGTGGATCAGACAGGGCTGTGCATGCATCACTTTGATGTGAGTTTGACTTTTTCAACTTTCGATGTTCTACTTTTGTTGGAGAGTGAAGAGCGTGCAACTGAAGAGGTGATCTTATCTCCTGTGCAGTGATCGCATCCAGATTAGCGTTGTTTCATCCTGCCCTGGTTTCTTTTGACGTACCTGTCCGTCGTACGTGAGCGTACCTTCCACCTGTCAAAAGACAAGGGCTTCTGATTTTTGAGATGGAAAATTTCAGACGATTGACTCATTTTCTGTCTGTGTTTATTCCCGTAGAAATCCAAGTGTCGTCTACATTCCCTCTGTGTGCCCCACCATGACGATGGGGTAATCTTCTGGCTCCTTGCGTCACTTCTTCAAACCATTTCCGATGTCTGAGGACTCGGGATCCAAACCGTACCTGTTCTCCTCCCTGGAGGGGCAGAATGAAGCAGCTGGATGCAGTTCAATGTCGACGCTGCATCGTATGAGTAGTTTCGCGGAGGGGGGCGAACTTGGCCTGGCGTCTGAAGGTAGCGACAGCAGCCAAGACCCTCCTGCTTCACCCCACAACAGCCGGAAGATGGCACATTCCCTCCATGAGGATGTGGAGATGAAGAGCAGCGGGTCCAGTGGGAGTGGAACTGAGTCCCATGGCAATGAGTCCCATGGTAATGATTCCCACGGAAATGAATCTCATGGCAACGAGTCTTCTGGGAGTTCCAACAGCCGAAGCAAGGACTCGGCACTATTAGAGTCATCGGGAAGTAACAAAAGGTAAATTAGTTATCATCTGTTTGTCTGTGACTTGCAGTGGCCCCAATAAGTATGTAGACACTAGATTATAATTTTAGTGGGTACTTTATCGCATTAGCTGTAGACAGGTTCTACTAACATTTGACAACCACAAAGTGGCACACACACAAGTTTTGTTGGTAATAATACTTTTATATTATGATATTATTTATTTATGGGTGCCTCAAAGGCCCTGGGTGCATCTTAATTAGCTTAGTAGTCTGGGCATTGATCAGCAAGTCGGTCATTTTAAAGGCTGGGACAATTGCAAAATCTTTCCAGTGCACTGGAACTTTCGCTTCCTGAAAAATCCCACAATGCATTGCAAAAGCCAACGAGCATCAATGCTCACTATGTTCCCTTAAAATAAATTTTGAAGCGTGAAACATAAAACGGACAAGCCAACTCCGTAAATGCAAACAATTTAGTATAATAGTATATTTCAGCATAAACGCATCTCTAGACAGGTCGTAAGCATGTCTAGTTAACATAATTAATATTTGGCTAAAATGTTGTAAGGATATGTAACAGAACAATGTGTTTAAAGAAGATTTAAAATAATATATTCTGCTACACCATTTGACCTCTCAGGACTACTGCTTTTTTTTTTTTATTTTTTTTTTGGAACTGATGGTGGATAGATAAAATATATTTTGCAAAGTTAGCATATCTTGCTTTTTGACATGCCTACTATTGCTTACTACTATTCCTAACTATTTATAGCATTATTTTTTATTATTTTTTTAATGATTTGCATGCAGCTACTATATAATGACTTCAAACTAATTGACAGACTTCATGCAATATTTGTACATTTAACAATGTATAGTACTGTTAAATATTTATTTGCTGTACATGACAAGCATAATTTGGATTGCACAATTTCTAGATTAATCTCTATGGTGACGGTTTGTTTGTTTATCAATGTTGAACTAGTCATTTAGCAGCCCTATGCATGCAGACACTCGAATTTGAATAGCTTTTCATCAACATCAGTGTGTTTTTCTGTCTCCTAAGTAACTCTGACGTCATTTCTAGCCTCTGTTCTCACCTCATTTGTTTTTGAGGTTATTGTAAGGCAACAGGAAACTATTCTGTGACAAAGACATCCAATGATATTTGATGAATTCTTGGTGTGTATTCAAGTTCTTCAGTTGCAAGACCTAAACCGGATCTACATACTTTCTGCACTTATTTTCAGAGATGCAAACATGATAAGTGTGTTAAATGCAGCAGAAAGTACAACAGCGGTAATGGCAACTGTATGCATTTCAAAACTAATATTTAAAACTTTTGCACTTGAGCTGTGTTTAAATGAAGATAAGAGTATGTGGTTGTTGAATTTTCCAGTGTGTTTCACGTGACATTACAGCATCAGTATTTAATTTATTTTTGGCTAAAAGTGTAAGAATGACTTTATGATTTAGAATGATTTAGATATTTCCTCCTCATAAGCCAAAATTACTGAATTTATTTTTCTTTCAGGCAGCATAATGCGTCAGAATGTTGTAAGGTCTCTTAGGACAGTGTAAAGAATCATTATGACATGATTCCCAAATATCAATGCTGTTTTATATAGAGCTTATTCAGTACAAGAAATTAATGAAACAAAATAATAAGAAAAATATACATTTTGATTAAAAATATTAGCACCCTGTTATCTGGCAGGATATTACTTGAAGTAATAGTAATAATAATAATAATAATAAATGATTAATTAAATTATTAAATTGACCTAGAAATCTAGAAAATCTATAGACGGCTCTATAAGTCTGGCACTGCCAAAGCTGGCATTCAAGTCTGTTCATGGATCTAATCATTTGAACATCTTCTATTTTTCCTGTCAAGTTTTGGCAAATTATTAGCATGGTTTTCCAGACTTCTAGTATAGTAAGATCCATTCTGAAAAGGATATTGAGTGGAAAGTCTGCACAGCTGTAGTGCCCAACTCAGTCAGTGCGTCAGTATAAGTATTTCCCAGACATCTGCACCACGGTTTCCATTGACAACGTACTGTTTGTTCTTGTGTACAGGACGGGTGCGGTCCAACGAGAGCTCTGGAAAAGTTTAAAGTTGCTGCCTTCCCTCAGTCTTTCTTTCTCTTATTTAGCAAGCAGTCAGTCTTTGATTTTATAAAAAAGAAGAATATATTGATTGTTCTCGAATTTAAATGGTTAGACTCAGAACACAGTGCTGGAGCACAGTGCCTCCCGGTCACATTCTCATATTCTTTCCCTTTAAATGGGATCTGAACCAGTCTAGGAGCGTATTTGCGTCATTAAATGTGTTCCCTACACTAATCGCTCATGATTCATGCCTTTCTTGTGGCAACCAGTGCTTAAGTGAGACTAAATGGATCTAGTCTCTCTGAAGGCTTGAAGTCAGCATGTTATAAGGCCACACTTCTCTGCATGTGTAGCTGTATAAATAATCTTCCAAATTCTCCGATCTCATTAGCCACCTGAAATGACTGACTGTATCAATAGCATCGAGACACATTGCCCTGCTAGACTAACACAGATATGCTTTATATAATTAGCTCTGAGCTCTTAGCTCAGCTAAGAAGTGCAACATGTGAAGCCTGTTTCTATTCAAAGCTACTTATTGGGCTATTTATAATCACTCCTGGTGTATTTATGTCCCTAAGCATGTCACCTGCAGCTGGACGTTGGACTTGTTATAGTATCAGTATGCTAAGTTGAGTGGTTTAATCCACCTTGGTCTTTCTCAGTTATCTACTGTACTAGAAGCCTGCAATGCGAGCCATTCTTAGCTGTGCTAATGGTGGCCTGGCTGGGAATGGCACATGGCATGGGGTTTTTGAGGGAAAGTAAGGATGGTGGACAGGTAAAGATTATATAACTGAGATGGGGGGCAACTTTCAAGTGACCGCCATGTGAAACAGGAGCACCTATTTTCTGTTCGATTGTCCACAATGATTGAAAATGTCCTGTGAGAATGAAGTTTTGAGCTGAAGCTACTGCTCGCTTTCCCTTGCAACAGCCCGTCCTGACTGGATTGAGCTGGCATACTGAATGAATCATTTGTTGATAATGTCGTCATGTTCTTTGCCTGGATACACTGTGTTTCCGAGTAAAACTTAATTTAAACAATTTGAGATTAATTGGTTTGGGCCACTTTATCCACTTTACTTCATTTAATCACAATAGTAAAGCAATAAAGGGTAGACATGCCTGATAAAATGACATCTGCAGACATTACTGTTCATAAAGGATTGTCTGTAGTTTATGACTTGTTTTATGATCTCTTCATGTGTGTTCACTCTTTTTACAGCCGCAACTCTCATAGTCCATCGCCACCCAGCAGCAACGCTTACAGCCTTCTGAGTGCCAGTTCAGAGCAGGACAACCCATCTACCAGCGGCTGCAGGTTAAACACAAACACACATGACCCTTCTACCAGTGTCTGCAGTAGAATTTTATTTTATTTTATTTTATTTTATTTTATTTTTATTTAATTTAAAACAAATTGTTAATATTAATAATATTAATTTATATATTTTTATTTTATTTTTGTATTATAAATTTTCTATTATTTATATATTATTTATTTTTATTTGTTTTAATTTATTTTTATATATTTGAATATATTTTATGAAGCTTTATATTATGTCATCCTGGACCCATCAAAAAGCATTTTTTAGCCAAACATTATGTTTAGTACAAATACTTATTTTCAAAATATTTACAATGAACTTTAACAATTTTAGTCAAACGTGATTTGTATTGTGCATTGCACATCAGTTTTATTTAACATTAGAAGAGAATGATGTGTTTAGAATGGGTTTTATTGCTGACATATTTGTGCTTGTGTTTTTTGGGCACCTGCAGTAGCGAAGAATCCGCCAAGGCGAAGACGCAGAAAGAGTTGATTAAAACTTTGAAAGAGCTGAAGCTTCATTTGCCTCCGGAAAAGCAAAACAAGGGCAGCAAGTCGACGACGCTCAGCACTCTGAAATATGCCCTGCGCTGCGTCAGACAGGTGGAAGGTGAGCAGTACATTCTGAAGTTCAGTATATCGTTACATAAGTCATGCCTAACACTTGCCTGATCACAGGGACATAGTCCTGCTGTCTGATAAATTGTCAATATATTTTATGAGTTTCATTTTGCTTGCACGCAATGCAAATAAAGCCTAGGGGCATAAAAATATCAACTTTAAGACCAAACCAATCCATTGGCAACGTGAAAGAAATGCAAGCAATATTTCAGAAAAATAGAACTATTTGGTGAACATCACATCACATGATTAATAAGCCGATCAGTTTTCTGTCTGCACATTTTTAGATTGTCAATTTTTAGATTTTACAATGCACATCTCAATTAAGGACTTAATATATATTTTGCTTTATTTATAGTGAAATATGAGTATATATCTAATATAGGATTGGCTGTACAACACAAGTAACCAGTCGAAACTGAGCTCATACAGTGCATGTTTTTATTTTTTTGTTATTATTAGGCATATAGCACGTACTTAATCTATACTACATACACCTGATGTCTTAACTGAATTGGCTAAATGCTTTTATTTTGACGTTTTTATTTCAGCAAACGAAGAATACTACCAGCTGCTTATGATTAATGATAGTCAGCCATCAGGGTTTGACGTTTCATCATATACCATTGAGGAGATAGACAGCATCACCTCTGAATACACCCTCAAGAACACAGTAAGTATATGCTTTTTTATTTATTTACTTATTTTTAATACTTTTTTATTTAATTCATTTATTTTATTTTACTATTTATTTATTTGTTTATTAATGAACATTTATTTATTCCAGTTTATTTGCTGAGACCAGTTACAATATTTATATTAGGTTATTTTTCAGAAACTCTTGCATAATTGCATATTTCAGTTTTTTGTTTTAGTAATCATTGATCTTGGGATCTTTGTTATACAGGATATCTTTGCAGTGGCGGTGTCACTTATCACTGGGAAGATTGTCTATATTTCAGACCAGGCAGCTTCCATTTTGAATTGCAAACGGGACGTGTTCAAGAATGCTAAGTTTGTGGAGTTTCTTACGCCGCAGGATGTTAGCGTGTTTTATAGCTTCACCACACCATACAGGCTGCCGTCCTGGAGCATGTGCACTGGCGCAGGTACAACACACACACACGATCAGTCATAATATCTATAGGCCTAGATAAGTTTAAACAAAGACATACAAGAATCATTAAAAATCTTTCACATATTTTACTATGGACTTTTAGACAAAAAGTGAAATAAGCATTGAGTTATAAATAGCAGTAGACAGAACATAAGCACTAATGTCCACAAATACCAAAGTCTTTTTTGTTTCTTATTCATTAACAAAACCAGTGCTAATTATTGGGGCGTCTTTGTTGGTCTTGAATTCATGAAGCAGCAACCAGTATTAGCTTGAGTTGACAGCGGATTTAGTCACCTCTGAAAGATAAGATGCTATTGAATTACTCATCACTCTTGTTTTTCCTCCTTAAAGAGTCGTCACCATCAGACTGCATGCAAGAGAAATCCTTCTTCTGTCGCATTAGGTGAGTGTGTTTGTGTGTGTGTGTGTGTGTGTATGTGTGTGTGTGTGTGTGTGTGTGTGTGTGTGTGTGTGTGTGTGTGTGTGTGTGTGTGTGTGTGTGTGTGTGTGTGTGTGTGTGTGTGTTTGTGTGTGTGGAGGGTTGGAAGCTGTACACCATCTGTTCACCTTGATTTAATTCATAGTTTTCCCATTTTTTGAATCAGCCTGGGGAAATTAATTCTGGTGAACCTTTCTCCCTTTAAATAGAAACATTTGATTACTAATACATTTGACATTGCTATGGAAAACATGCACTCAGTATTCAACCCTAATATATTTATACAGTATGTATCTCCACTAAATATAATAGTTATGTCTTTATTTTCCACATTAGTGTATCATTGTTGGTCTGACTAAAAAGCTAAGCATCCCATTACTCTGGATAATTGCTTCTTAAAGAAAATAAAAACAGATATTGCTGATGGAGGACAGCTAGGTAATTAAGCAGAAAAGTGTCATTTATTCAGAGATGAATTCCTGATGTTGGCAATTTGAAGCGAGTTCCAGTTCACGGACATAGAAAGTGTGCCAACTTTATTGAGATTAGGCCATATCAAAAACATTAATGTCATTTACAGCAACAGATGGTAGAAAGTTTGAAAGAATGATATGTGATTTATGACCGGCCTGAATACAGTCCCTCCATTGATTCCATTGGCTTTCATTTCAAGTGTCGAGGCATTTGGTAGCAACGAGTCGAAAACTTGCAACTTTTGTGTGCAGGCCAGATCCTAAACAATCTGCACATTATAAAATGAATGTCAAAGTTAATGGACTTTATGCTTCTTTAAAGACTATTTCATCTAAAGGTTTATATTTAAATGCTTGAAATTAGTTTTGTAGACATGAAATGTGCCTTCGTAAGCATTTGTTTAGAAACCATACTGTTTTAGAAGACATGGAAAATCTCACTAGATTGTAGTAGGCTGCTTACATTGGACAGAGACAGTATTTATTACCAGATATTTTTGTTGAATGTGTGTGTAAATCTCTCCTGTCCTGTTCCCCAGCGGTGGTAAAGAGTGTGAGGGAGATCTTCAGTACTATCCCTTCAGAATGACTCCTTATTTGATGAAGGTTCAGGACACGGAGCACTCTGAAGATCAGTTCTGCTGCCTCCTGCTGGCCGAGAGAGTTCACTCTGGCTACGAAGGTCAGTTCTTCTACATTTCGAATGGATTTTTTCCAGTAATAGTGGTGTCATTTTTGAAAATATTATAGTCGCATTGAGGAAAACAAATTATTTCAGCAAATCAATTTTCATGATTTGCTGAAAAAATCATTTTTGACAATGATTAAAAAATAACTTATTTACTGATTATGTTGTGTTGTCACTTAGTAATGTTTCAAGAAGTGCACCTTTCTTGGTGCCAAATATATGTTTTCCAGTCAGTTGTTTAACTAAGTTAATATTTTATACACTACCATTTAAACTTAGCTTACCAATGCTGCATTTATTTAATCAAAAATACAGTAAAAGCAGTAACATTGTGATTAAAATGTAAAATAGCTGTTTTCTGTTTTATATTAAAATGTAATTTATTCTTATGATGCGAAGCTGATCATTGCTCCAGTCTTCAGTGTCACATGATCCTTCAGAAATCATTCTAATATGAAAATTTGCTGATCAAGAAACATTTCTTATTATTATCAGTGTTGACAACAGTTGTACTACATCATATTTTTGATGCAGATCAGCATTTATTTGAAATATTTCAAATATCTTTTCTGTTACTTTTCATCAATTTAATGAATCCTTGCTGAATAAGAGTATTGGTTTCTTTCAAAACAAGTGAACAAAAAAAAGTTTTGAATGGTTGTGTACAATCAAATAAGTACAGCTTTATCCAAATAGCCGCTTATGTTTTGTTTGTAACTTGTCATATAGATAAATACTTTTCAAAAATTCAAAAATTTAACTTTTTGTATTTTAACTACTAACTGTATTTTAACTACTTAAAATTATTTACGTTACAGTTTTAAAGTAGCTTCCTAAGAACTTGTACATACGGAAATGTACTTTTTCATGTCAGATATTCTGTCAAAACCTTTATTTTGTTTATTTCTCAGCTCCGAGGATCCCCACAGACAAACGAATCTTCACAACAACACACACTCCCAGCTGTGTGTTTCAGGATGTGGACGAGAGGTGAGAGTGCTAATACTTCACTGTTGACGAACATGGTGATGATTAGCTGGTAACTTAAGCCCTGGGTGTTTCACGCCACAGCTGTACCTCCACACCTGCTTTTTTCCATCTCTCCTAATCATGCATATTAAAGCCAAAAACAGTTGTTGTCAGACCTAATGCCAATTGTTATGTGATGTTTTTCCTGTAGGGCCGTTCCATTACTAGGATACCTGCCACAAGATTTGATTGGCACACCTGTCCTGCTACACCTGCATCCCAGTGATCGACCAATCATGCTCGGCATCCACAGGAAGAGTGAGTCATTCTGTTTAGACTTTGTTCTGTCTATTTAGTTCATTGAAGGTGGTCTTTAACTTTTTTGGTGGAAAGGTACTTCTTCATACCTTAATCAGAGAAAACTATATGTCAGTTGTTTTGAGACAAATTGGGGTGGATCAATTTTTTTAAATAATAAAATGGGTTTTAAATATTCTATCTAAATCTTTTTTTCCTTCTCGTCCCATCAGTCCTCCAGTATGCTGGCCAGCCGTTCGATCACTCAATCCGCTTCTGCGCTCGTAATGGAGAGTACATCACCATAGACACCAGCTGGTCCAGCTTTGTCAATCCCTGGAGCCGCAAAGTTTCTTTCGTCATCGGCAGACACAAAGTTCGCATGTGAGTGCATAAGATAAATAAGAGAATATATCTGCTTAATAAATGCTGAAGCTTTAATTATTAACTTTTATTCAGCAAGAATGCTTTAAATTGATTAAAAGTGACAGTGAAGATATTTATGTGCTGTTCTGTGAACTTTCTATTCATCAAAGAATCCAATAAAAAAGTATCACAGCTTCCACAAAAATATTAAGCAGCACAACTGTTTCCACCTTTGGATAATAATAGGAAATGTTTCTTGTGCAGCACATAAGCATATTAATATGATTTCTGAAGGATCATGTGACACTGAAGAGTGGAGTAATGATGCTGAAAATTCTGCTTTGCATCACAGGAATAAATTACATTATAAATTCCAGAACATTATTTCCAATTGTAATAATATTTCTAAATATTTCCGTATCAAATACATGCATCTTTGGTGAACATAAGAGGCTTATTTCCAGAAAAAAAAAAAAAAAAAATTAAATGGTGATGTAATTTTATCCATTCTACCAGGGGTCCAGTGAATGAAGATGTGTTTGCAGCTCCGGCCGCAGCTGAGGGAAAATCCATAGACTCAGACATCCAAGACATCACGGAGCAAATTCACAGACTCCTGCTGCAGGTGCGGAAACTCAATGACAGTGGAAAGAACCAGATTAATGGAACTGAATTTACATGAAAAGGGCATTAGCATCCCACCACATGATGTCAGAGATCCTGTGTAACAGACAGACTGTAGTTTAGTGTATGATGCCAAGTTTTTTCTCAGTAACCATTTACAAAATTGGCAATTATGTGATGCCTGGTGTTTTAAAATCTCTTGGTGTTGTGTATTTCATCCTTTAGGGTGAGAGAAATGGTAAAAACATGTTTTTGTGTGTTGTAGCCTATACACAACAACGGTTCAAGCGGCTATGGGAGTCTGGGCAGTAATGATCACCTGCTGAGTGTGGCGTCGTCTAGTGAAAGTAACAGCAACGGAACACGCCTGCGACAAGAGGAAGAGGATGGCAGGATAGCCAAACCAGTGAGTCACATGATGAATTCTAGCTCAGTGGGTTTTTAATTGTTTGTTTGTTAATGCTTCACGGTCTCTTTTTTTTTTTTTATTCATGCATTGACAACTTAAGAGGCTGTGGTGAATTTATTTGCCCTTGTGTGTGTGTGTTTTCTCAGAGGAGCTTTCAGGAGATATGCAAAGGAGTTCACATGCAGAAAAACCAGGAGCAGCAGTCCAAGAAGAGCCCTACTAGTATGTACCAATATCCTCCACCATCTGTGCACTCTCATCTGTCATCAGAGTCTGTGCTTCTGTGTGTAACTCAGATCTGTATCTGAAGACTAGGGCTTCATGATATGGAGAGTGATTATATTAACAAACACTGCAATTGTGATTTGAACTGTGATATTGAATCATTTGTGGTTATTGCTTAGAAAGGAGCAAAAATGCATCAAATCTCATTCAATAACACTTTACACTGTTTCCTCTGCTATAAACGAATCAAATTTTCAGTTGACCCAAAAATGAGTGAAAAACAATAATTCGCAAATGCAGCATGTTAATAATTTTAATCTAATCTAATCTAATATAATAGCAATTTTCTGTATTGTTTATTTAAATACACTACTGTTCAAAACTTAAGCATATTAAGGGCATATTAAGATTTTTAAATTTTGTGTGTGTGTGTGTTTATTTATTTTTTTTTAAAGAAATGAATACTTTTATTCTGCAATGATTCATTAAAGTGACATTAAAGATGTTTATAATGTTACAAAAGATTTAAATTTCAAATAAATGCTTTTCTTTTGAACTTTCTGTTCATCAAAGAATCCTGAAAGTTAAAAAAAAAGTATCAGAGTTTCACAAAAATAGTACGCAGCTTTTTCAACATAATAAATCAATAAGAAGAAATGTTGGTCATCAAATCGGCATATTAGAATGATCTCTGATTTCTTTCCCATGTTACAATCCCAGTATATTTTTTATAATTTATTATTTTGTATATATAAGATCAATTTAATTAAATTTGAGCCAGTAATAATCACACTAGGAAACTAGACAATTTAGATTTTAATTTGACTAATCTTGCAGCCCTTCTGAGGTCCTTTTTTTCTCTCTGCAGAGTCTCTACAGAAAAGTCCAGTGGTTCGACCCAAAGATCCCGTGAACTGGAGAGGGTCTCCTGAGGAGCAGCATGCTGCAGTGCAAGAGGAGCTGGCCTTCAGAGACCAGACCGTCTACTCCTATCAACAGATTAGTTGCCTGGACAGCGTAATCAGGTACAAAGACACAAAGTCACATCACTGTGAAAACTGACGGTGCATGGACGGAGACTGTCTCGACTCACTTAACCAAATGTAATGCACTTATTGATCCTGTGGTGCAAAGAGAGTATGAGAAACTGAATTAAGCGTGCTATGAAGGAGAATGAACTTGTTTTCGTGGGACGGCAGAGGACATTAGGTTTCACAGGATGTGAAGTCTCAGCACTCGTTCTCAGCAGGATAATTGTTCTACATGTTTAGCCTGAAGCCTAAATCAATGGAAAATGACACAAAATTGCATCCTGCTTAGTTGTAATTCATTTGACTACGATGTTTTTTTTTTAAATCCCTCATAAAGTTTACAGTTATTTACTAATTTTTTTTTTTTTGCAAATATTCACTGCAAACATACTTAGCAATATTTTCAATGACAGATTTCAAAGAGATTAGAGCAAAAGTAATAGGATTTTGTATGTTGTACACTTAAACCACAATAATCATATGAATACAGAGACATAATAATAGAAAAAAATGTAATAAATGCAAAACAAAGCAGATTAGATGGGCTTTTATGATACATTCAGCCTGGTTAGTCATTTGTAAACCTCGTTTCCATTGACGTCTTTCTCTCTCCGTCAGGTATTTGGAGAGCTGTAACGTGCCCATTACAGTGAAGAGAAAGTGCCAGTCCTCCTCAAACACAACATCCTCAGACGAAGACAAGCAGAGAGGTGTTGAGAGCTCCATGCAAGTGTCTGAAGGTACTGGAAAAGTCAAGTTTCCAAGATTATTTTCCATTTAGGGCCCATATATATATGTTTGCCATTTACTTTTGCAATTATAAATAATGTTACTCCATAACAGTTCATTCATAAACACACTTTTACTAGAAAACAACGGCATAATTTTCAACCGATTTTGAATGCATAGTCGACAACAATTTTAACAAAACTTCTTTTGGTGAACCTGCCAAATAAAATTGCTCTGGTAATATATTTAAATCGGCAGAATTGACAGTTTTGCTGTGTTCAGTCCATCACACAAAACCAAATGTTAAAGTTTGCAAAGAATACAAACACATTTACATGAAGACAAATTTAAAATAAATATAGAATGTTATAGTTGCTTATCAGACCATCCTGATTGTTAATCCCTGTAAATACATCAGCTCTGAAACCTGTTTGTTCTGCATTTTCTCTGTGTTCAGAGGTGGGCCATCTAAAGAACCAAGCAGGTCTCTCATCATTAGATGTGTCTAAGAAGCCTCCAGGCTCTGGTGTAGTGAGTCCGTCTCTGACCCCACTCGCGCTGCCCAGTAAACCTGAAAGTGTGATGTCCATCACCAGCCAGTGCAGCTACAGCAGCACCATTGTGCATGTAGGAGACAAAAAAGGTAAATTGATTTCTTCTGTATATCTGTCTGTCCGTCTGTCTGTCTGTCTTCCTTTCCTGTCTATCTGTTCTTATAAATAATGTTTATGTTACAAAACCTAGTGAGCTGCCATAATGTCTGCTGCCTACATGGGAAATTATTTTAGTTTCCATTAGCATAAAGCACAGTTAGGCAAAACTTTCCATTTAATTGCATTTGAACAATTTTCTTGGCACGATATAAAAGTATCTGTGCTTGTTGATAATGAAAAAGGTATATTAATTACAGTAATCTTTTATAATGTAATAGTAATTTTTCAATAGTTTTTGTTCTAATATTTAATAAGTCATGCTAATATTATCTAATTAATGTAAAATAATAATGATATAAATTATTGTTCAATTATAGTTTCTAATTAATTTGGTATAATAAAATGTATAATTAATAAATAATGGTTTTATTATATAATATTTATTTATTTATTTATAAATATATAAATTAGTGATAAAAATAATGATGATGATAATAATAATATAAATTATAAATAATATAATTGTTTCTAGTCATTGGATTTATAATAAAAAATGTATAATTAATAAACAACATTTAAAGTAACAATATTAATTAAAATTCTAAAACATAAATTTGCTGATAATGATAAGCTGTTATTTTCATGTTATAAATGATATGACAAATCTATACTTTTTTGTCCAAAAAAAAAAAAAATGGATATCTGTTTTAATATTTACAGGATTATATTTTTTTATTTTTATTATTTTTGGTAAAAAAAATATTTATGGTAAATTTACATATAACAGTGTTATAACAGTGCCATGATAAAATGCTACCTATTCAGCTCACTAGGTTTTGGATGCATATCTAACTTTTCTGTATTAGTGCTGTATGTGTTTTGTCTTTTCCTTGGTAAAAAAACAACTTTTTTGTTTTAGTCGTATCCTCAACAAGACACATCTCTCCAAAGCAAGATTTCTCTTCCAAACTTCAAAGTTAGTAAAATCTTCCCATGACATAGGGACAAAAAATTGATTGCGAAGCCATTTGATTGAGTTGATGAGTAAAATAAAGGTGCATATCACCCTGGCAGGGCTTCAGGAATGTATGCATCTTTCTAGCATTTTCCCCTGATTCCCATCCCAACATGCATGAGATAAACTTGAGAAGGCCTGGATGCAGCCCGTAAACAAGTGCTGGTCGTGTCACCTGAGTTTGGGAAAACACTTTGTTCATTGTAGTTAAACGACTTGTGTTGTTCTTTGCAGAGATCATCGAGGATGTCCCCAGCGCTGAAGGCACTGAAGGTCAGGGTCTCACTGTTCCTCTGGCTGCAGTCTCGCCGCACAATCAAGAGCGAGAGGCTTACAAGAAACTGGGCCTGACCAAGCAGGTTCTGGCAGCGCACACACAGAAGGAAGAGCAGGCGTTCCTCAGCCGCTTCAGAGAGCTGCGAGGTGTGCACGCTTTCAAAGCCGACTGCTCCCTCTATCTGGAGAAACAGAAAGGACAAGTCGCCTCTGAGGGTAAGGAAGGATTTTAGTCAAAAGCTGCACAGCACTGTTTTCTTTTACACGTGAGCAGCTCATGATCCAGTGTTTTCAGTGTCTTTGAGCGGCTCGGTCATCTCTGCATATGTGCTCTGAGTTTGTGCGCCTATCATCATCCAAAACATGTTGTGAAAAATACCTGATCATTTAATATAAACACTATCAATATAATCTGATAATTAAAAAAATGTATAATAATAAGACCATCCATAAATATTAGTATTGCAATTTTACAGTTATTCTGAATTTTTATATTATTTTTCTTACAAAAATAAGGGACAGTCGTGGCCTAATAGTTTGAGAGTCAGGTTTGTAACCCAAAGGTCGTGGGTTCGAGTCTTGCAGGGATTGTAGGTGGGGGGAGTGAATGACACCATGACTGAGGGGCTATTTACACAACGTTTTTAGCCAAAAACGAGAAACTTTTTATGCGTTTTGCCTGTTCATTTACAGGCGTTTTGGGGACTGAAAACACATATTTTTGAAAACGTGTTTCAAAGTGCAAGTTTTTAAAAATGCCACCGTTATCATTTCCGTGTAAACACCCAAAACAGGAATCTTTGAAAACGGTGGCATCATGCGCATGCGTAGTACGTGTTCGGTATATAGACATGCGCAGTATGTGTTGATTTTAAAGGCAAGCGTGAACAAACATACACAACATTGGTGGAGTACGTTACTGTTGTTGCTGCTCAAGAGTTTGCTAACACTTCTTCAGCAAAGTGTGGATTTACTTCACCAATATTACAACCAACAGCAGAGAGGCATCATATACAACATATAATCGTCACTTCCCTACAGGTGCTGTTTACTTACAAGGTGACAGCGCCAACTACTGGCCTGGCGTAGTAATACATAATACAGCGTTTTTGGTCATTTTTACAGATATGTGTAAACGCGAATCATTTTGAAAACATTGTCGTGTATACGTCAAACTTTTTAAAAATTCCACAGATTCCAAGTATGGGACACTATACCTGGCCACACATCCTTTCCTTTCCTTTCCTTCCTTTCCCTTAATACTATTTTTTTTTTTTACTTTTTTTTTATACCTACTTTTTTTTTTTTTTTTTTTACAGGGCAATATTACAAAAGTAAAATAGGTGCATATAATTTCTTATTTTGTTTAATATTTTATATAATAATATTAATATTTTTTATATAATAATAATAATAAACCTTATAATAATTAATATTATTATTATTATTATTATATTATTAGTAAACATAACAGTAATTATTACTACTATATTAATTATTCTATTACATTTTATTATTTTACAGTCGTATTATATAATAACATATAAAGCTTATTTGTTTATTCCAATCACTTTTTTTTCTTTGATTGTAAATATAAAAAAAATTGCATCAAAGTAGTTTTCACATGATTTAAGTTGATAATTGTTTCCCGTCTTTCTCTGCAGCTGTCCCCATTGCTCGTTCCTGTAAGCAGGGTGGTGGCGGCGCACAGGAGACCACCGGGACCCGCAGGGGTCGCAGCAAGAAGACTAAGTCCAAGCGGATCAAGGCAAACGAGTCTTCTGACAGCACTCCTTCAGGCCGTAGACCTCCACCCAGACCTCAGCTGCAGGGCCTCAACCAGACCTCCTGGTCTCCCTCAGACACATCCCAATCCACCTTCCCCATCGCCTATCCGGCTGTGATGCCCGCGTACCCGCTGCAGATGTACCCGGGACCCGGCAACGTGCAGCCCAGGGTAGATGCTCCACTGTCAGGCTTTGGGGAGAGTCAGTGCAGCCAGGATCCGTGCATCCCCATGCAGCCCATCCAGACACCGTATTCGACTCCTCTGGTCACGCCCATGGTGGCACTGGTACTGCCCAACTACGTGTTCCCACAGATGGGCGGCACTCCACGACAGCCGTTCCCCACACAGCCTACCTTTCAACCTCAGCCTAGTTTCACTGCACAGGCGCCATTCCCTCCACAGTCCACATTCACCATACAGACCCAGTTCGGCCCCCAGAACCCCTTTACCCCACAGACTCCATTCCCGCCACAGCCGTTTCCTTTCGCATGTCCCGAGGCGCCCCCAAAACCACCGGAGCCCGAGCTGAGGGAGGAGCCTTCACGAAGCCCCACCCCTCAGTCCGTGGGTGGAGGCGGGCCGCCGTCTCCGCCTTTGTTCCAGTCACGCTGCAGTTCGCCTTTGCAGCTCAACCTGCTGCAGTTAGAGGAGACTCAACGCTGTGCTGAAAGGCAGGAGAGCATGGCGCCATCTGTTGTACCACATGCCAACTGCAGCAGTAGTGTGGAGAAAGCAGGAAGCACAGCCGGACAAGCTAAAACTGACAAGGATGTGCCACAGGTTCGAAATCTTATTATAGTGCATTTTTGACCACTGTGGTTTTTTAAAATACTTTTCTTACTCTCACATATTATTCTTTCATTTTGTCTTAAAAGTATTAAAACAGCACATACGAAACAGAAAACCTCAAATGCAAAACTTTGATTTGACCAACAGGTGGCAGTATTCACTTTTTTCTTCATTATAATAAATAACAATAACAATGAATGTGAAAATGACATACTAATCATGCTGCTGAAAACTCTGTATTATTTACATTAGGCCTTAAGCAAGAAAATTTATTTAGAATCCTCCAACAACATAGTTGTCACACTTGCTTCTGTATTTAAAATGAAAAGTAATAAGAAATTCTAAATAAATAAATGATTATGATAATAATTTGAATAAATTGTTAGACCATCTTGTTCACTATTCCATAATGCTACACACCAGGCTGCTTAAACTTTAGGTTTTTGAGCATGCAAAATTATTTAGGATTCCCTGACAGGATATGATGTTATGTATTTTATAAATAAATAAATAATAAATTAGAAAAATACAACCTCCACTGTCTCATAATGTTACAAACCATGCAGCTTAAAAGTTTATATTCTTTGTATTGAGAGATTATTTTGGGACTTTTTGATAATGTAGTATATAATTTTTGTATGCAACTAGTACGCAGGAGATAGAAATTAGCAATTAAACAACTGTGCAGTTATGTTTATAGATGTGAGAATGTGTCTCTTCAGAATAGCTGCCATGGGGCTTACATGTGAATTGAAGGCGTTTAGATTCAAAGTGATTTAAATGTTTTAGTTAACATTGGTTTTGTATTGGAACCTCGTTGCTTATATAAAACTATAACTAAATAAATTAATGAATTTTATTATGTTCTGTATTTTTGTTGTTTTTTAGGATGAAGGGTCACCTGTGGACGGTCAGCAAAGCGATGCGTTCTCATCATCTAGTGACCTGCTGGAGATCCTCCCAGAGGACTCGCGCTCCGGCACCGGCTCTGCCACCTCAGGCTCCATGGGCTCTGGGTCTAACGGCTGTGGAACATCTGCCAGCAGAACTGGTGAGTTTAGGAGTTAATAGATCTTTGTAGTGTCCTGTTTATTTCTGATCTGTCCATTGTAGTGTGCAGACTGTAGTGCACACAAGCAGGGCTGTTACTACACATTGCCAGTTTATTGAGTCTTGATATCGATTTTGATGCTGACAGTCCTTTATGTAAAGCATTAAAGATTAATATACATTATCTTTTTTTATTCATATTATTATTATTGACTAAAGACACATTAAATTAATGAAAGGTAACAGTAAAGACATGTATGATGTTACAAAAGATTTCTATTTATAATAAATGCTAGAACATTCTATTCATCAAATAATCCTGTAAAAATGTGTCACGGTTTCTACAAAAATATTAAGCGGCACAACTGTTTTCAACATTGATAATAATCAGAAATATTTCATGAGCGGCAAATCAGCACATTAGAAATAGAATAAAGGATGATGTGACACTGAAAACTGGAGTAATGATGATGAAAATTCAGCTTTTCAATCACAGGAGTAAATCACATTTTAAAATATATTTAAATAGAAAGTGGTCGTTTTAAATTGTAATGATATCTCACAATTTTACTATTTTTTTTTATCAAATAAATGCAGTTTCTTTCAAAAACATTAAACAGTCTTACTGACCTCAAACTTTTGAATTGTAGTGTAAATATTTATACATTTGATTTAAACAACGGCACGGTTAACGTTATTGTGTTCTCATTTAGATTTTCACTTTTGTTTTTTTTGTTTTTTGGTAACCAATCTGTAATAATAAACAAAAGCTGAAATAAATTAACAGTTGTGAACGAACATTGTAAGGTCTATATGGCTGCATTTGCCATGTGAGGACACAGGTATTTAAATACAAATCAGATATTTTTCGTCCAACCTTTTTATGACCGCCTTGTTAAGAAGGGGCTTTTTACCGCAAAAATGCATTTGATTGTTTATAAGTCTGGCAGTCAGATCAGTCCTACACATGCAGTAAAAACATGATCATTGTTATGTATCCTGACATAGTTTTATGCAATAACACAAAAGCAATCACAAAAGAGGAAGAACCTCATATTCTAAACCCACAATTAACATGTACCAAAAATGTTTTTCCCACTTCCTCTAAATTCTTGTATTCTGTTTGATTTCTCCAATACAGAATTTCCACTATAAACCTGTGTTGTTCAAAAGGTCCACTTCTCTCATCAATCTTTCTGCTCTTTTTTTTTTTTTTTTCTTTTTTTTCTTCCTCAGGAAGCAGCAACACAAGCAACAACAGCAGTAACTACTTCGCCAGTGTGGATTCTTCCCAGAAATCCCATAAGGCCAAGGGTCAAGGCTCTGGTTCGGGCTCTGGGGCGCTGGCACTGGATGGGAGTGAGACCCTGATCAAGTATGCACTGCAGGACCCACTGTGGCTGCTCATGGCTAACGTGGATGAAGATGTTACGATGTCATACCAGTTACCATCTCGGTGAGTGGGCGGAGAGAGGAGAAATAGACCCACCCCACCACCCCACCCCCCCCCCCCCCCCACACACACACTCCACTACTAGTAAAGCCCACTTACCAGTAACCAACACCCCCCCCACCCCTTCCTACCCTTCATCTATGTGTGTTTTAGCTGGTGAAACAAACTATTTCATATTAATAGAATGAGCACGTCTTTTACCTTCCTGTCAGCTTGACCCGCAATCTTTTTTTAAACTGCTTGAGATACTGGTTAAACAAACACTAATTCAAAACAAAAATGGTGTCATATTGTGACCCCATTGACCCTCATTGATTTACATGCAGTTTCCAAAAATCAACACTAAAAGGCTGTTTTGTTATGACTCATCATGAAAACAGAAAACCTTTATTGTAGCTTATCAAACACTAAAATATAAAACACGGACTCAATGTTTACTTAAATTGAAAGAAAATTCACTGATTCACAGTCAATAAATCTGCCAAGTGTTGTTTTTAGTTGTTTTTTGATGCATTACATTTAAAAAACTGTTGAAGTACTGAAGAGAAGTGTATTTATACTTGTAGTTATTTGCACCTCAGTTTCATTATGTAGTTGTGAAATGTTTTTCATCTAGTGTCTGTGCAGCTAATTTTAAACATAATATGCTAATCTTTTTTTCCATCTATTTCTCTCTCTCTTTCTCTTTCTCTCTCTCTCTCTCTATCTCTTATATATATATATATATATATATTATATATATATATATATATATATATGTTTTTACATTAATGTTTAGTGTGTTTCATAGTGTAATAAAAAAAAATATATATTTTTTTTTGCAAACAGGATGGAAACCAATGTTACAAAATTTATACCCAGTTTTTAAAAACAACAGAGGGTTAAAGATATGCCCATTTGGGGGCGTTATATACAAGTTTTTAAGTGACCTTAGCCACTGTTTGAGTTTGTATGTGTTTGCGTTTTATTTGGCTTTCACTTTTGAAGTCATAAATAAACCAATCAAACCACATTCGGTTTCAAGCGCGTGTATATAGGTTTTAATCTTTTATTGTATTTGGACACTGTTTTCACCATGAAAATAATCATGGATGCTAAATTACAAACTCTTTGTTAAATCTACAAAACTCTTTTTCCCCTTTGCAGTGACATCCAGACGGTTCTGAGGGAGGACAGGGAGAAGTTGCGGCTGATGCAGAAAAGTCAGCCACGCTTTACAGAAGAGCAGAGGAGAGAGCTGCTGGAGGTGCATCCCTGGATGAGAAGAGGTGGGCTGCCCAAAGCGTTCGACGTCAAGGTCTGTATACACTGATATATACTGAAGTCAGTGTTAATGCATTAACAGTGTTCTTATTTTGATGCATGGAAACAACACACAAAAAAAAACTTAATGTTGTGAAATATTATTACAAAATAAAAAAGCTGTTTTTTTTATTTGAATATTTTTTTAAACGTAATTTATTCCTGAGATGCAAAGCTGAATTTTCAGCATCATTTCTCCAGTTTTCAGTGTCAAGTGATCCTTAGAAATAATTATAATATGCTTGGTGCTCAAGAAATACTTTTGATGAATTTAATGCATCTTTGCTGAATAAAAGTACAGACTCCAAACTTTTAAAAAGTAGTGTAAATATTGAAGTGTGTATGTGTTTGCATTTTATTTTATACTAGTGGTGTCAAACGATTAATCGCATCCAAAATAAAAGTTTTTGTTTACATAATATATGTATGTGTACTTTGTATATTTATTATGTATATATAAATACACACACATACAGTAAATATTTTGAAAATATTTACATGTGTATATTTATATTCTTATATTTTATATTATATATATAAATACACTGAACATATAAACATCACATATTTTTTGTATTTGTATTTATATATACATAATAAATATACACATTATGCATACATTATGTAAACAAAAACTTTTATTTTGGATGCAATTAATCACGATTAATTGTTTGACGGCACTATTTTACACACAATTTTTTTTTTTTTTCCAAAACAAAAACTAATAATTGTTAGATCCTGTCTTGTAACTTTCATTAAAAATAAGGTAATCACTTTTACCACATTTAACTATTAATTCCAGGTAGATGAAGTCAAGCCCAACATTTTCTTAATTGTAGTATACAGGAGGCTACTTCACATTAAAGAAGTAAAATGGCTTTCAAACTCTATGCAGACTAATTAGAGTGTTTATCTGCAGGCGTGTGTCGGCTGTGAAGAGGTCAGTGAAACCCTGACGGAGGAGGATCCACCAGATCTGCACATGGGAGAAACAGAAAGCAATGATGTCACGGCGCCTCCGACCAATAGCAGTAAAGACTCTACACACTCAGAAACACATGGCTTTCCCGATTCAGTCACCTGAACTGAACCCCTCTGTTCCCACCTGTAAGAATGCAGACCTTGTCTGATCGGACAAAGCGGACATTTTAGCATTGAAAAATGCTCCTGCCGCAGCCTCGGACCTTCACGAAGACTCGTTCTGTTGCTTGTCTGTGTGAATGTGTTTGTGAATATGTACAGATGTGTAAATACATGAATGAGTGAGAGAATGAGTTATTTCCAGACAGTCTAAACTGTCTCTAAAGCCAGACTCTGAGCTGTTCAATGACCATTACTGTTAGATTTTAATATTAAGGAATAATATTTCCTTTTCAGTGTTTCCTGGACAGTTTTTTCCCTCAACGTGCATCTACACGTACTAACTTATTTCAACTTTACAACTATTTTATATGGGTTTTTTTCCTCTTTTGAATAAGCTCTTGAAACAGTTCTTGTGGTGTTTTATAGTTGTGTTGTTGGATACGTTTCTGATATCCTTTCAAATTCACAATTTAACACTGGGGACTTGTAGTTTGTGAGCTTAAGTATTATTTATTAAACTAGGACAGATGGAACGTGCTCTACATAATTAGCACAAACCACGATATCTTAATCGCGTCACTTTGCTTTAGCACTTGCAGCTTATTAGATCAGATAGTGAGTGTGTCGAGAACTTAATGCATTGCATTGGTAGCAATTCATGTGAAAAGTATTTCAAGCTAAAGAGTTTAGGTGCTGTTGTCTTGTTCAGACTGGCTGTCTGAAGGTCTGTTGCGATGTAGTACCTCAGTGTTAAATTTCTCCTCTTTTATAAGCCCTAGATTGAATCTACACAGACAAGAGGTCTTGATCTCACCGAGTGTCCCTACGTAAACCTGTGAAAACCTGCTGTATGACCACAACTACCATAAATCCCCAGCACAAGAACACTTTATTAGGGACATATGGGCAGAACAAGATTTCAATAGCAGGTTCAAAGATCTGTGTTTTAAATAAAATGACTAAAACACTAATATGGAGGTCAGCTTGGCATTAAGCCTTTAATGTCACAGAGAAAACTTTAAGCCCACATTGTGAAGAAATGTGCTTGTGTTCTGTCACTTTCGAACTCGTGACTATACGGTGTTCCTTCATGCTGAAGTGAATTTGAATTAAAGTCTATTTTTTAGAAACTACTCTCGTTTGTGTATTTCTTCTTGTTATATTTAAAACACAATGCATGTGAGGTTAGATAAATTACTGTTTTTGGGGAAATCATTCAAATTAGCATGCCTTATGCATTTTAAGATGTGCATTTCTTCTTACATTTATATACACGGGCATTACTTTAAACATACCACTGCATTTTCCAACACCTTTTCATGTATTGTGATCAAGAAATACATCAAATTGGAATTTAAACTGGAATTAAATAGCCCTGATCAGCTTTTTACATACAAATAATCACATGAAACAATCAATCTTTGATTTTATTCGAATTTGACAGACCCCTCTAACTATAAAGCATATTTGTTTTAAATAAAATTATATAAAATTAAATTTAGCTAGCCTATATAAACTGCTTTTCACTCGGCAACTCAGAAAGTAATACTAATTCATTTATCAAACATTGCAAATTAAAAAAAAAAAAAGTTTGACTTTTTTGTATGCAGTTCTATTCTCAGTATTTTTTCGTTCTGATAATCATATGCCAGTCCTGCGCAAATGGACCGTTGGAACAGAGGGGCCCTTTCTGCGCCATATGTTCAAAGTCAGACGACCGTTACAGCAGGTTTTATTATTATACAGCGATACATCCGACGCACAGCAGCTTCCCTTCATGTGATCAGACTCCACTCGCTGCGCCAGACAGTTTGTACCTCAACACATGAAAGGCTCGCTAGTTCCTCTCCTTCACACCTGCGCCAATTTGAGTATAAGGTGTGAATGGTTTATTCAGGCCTCCTACCAAGACAACAACCTTCAGACGCCGAAAATCCGGCCCCGATCCGGTAAAAGCAGAGCTAATACAACCGGTCAACAGTCTTTGAACATTATATATGGATTTAAAAGAGTTAATACGTATTTAATTTACATCAAACGATGATTTATATAAACTAAGACACTGAAAGGAAACTATCCATGTAAATTAGACAACTCAACTTTAATCAGACATTTTCAGTGACTTGTAAGGATAACGTTACTTCCTCTTTCAGACACAATTAGTTGCGGTTTACAGGCGCAGGCCTAGTCCAGTTAAGTTACCGTCCAGACTTTTAAAAATAAACTGTTTTGTGGTAGGATATGTTTAACCAAAGACTATAAAATACTTAAAAGAGACTCTTAAAATGTATTTAAAGGACTTTGGTTTAACCAATATAATGGGACTAATGTAACGTGGTATTTCTTTATTTTTTGTGACGTGATTGAAAACAGTGTCCAACGATCTCTGATTTTTACTAGTCGTTTGTTAGTCACGTTAAATATGTTACTTTTTGGTGGTTACTGAACCGTTATATGTTACGTGTAGGCTATTACATTACCATTTTAACTGCTATATTTTATGCAAAGCTAGACTTCATCTGAAGTCGTCAACCCCATCCCCTTGAAAAGTAATTTGAATTAACTTAAACTCTAACGAAACCACCTAAACGGACGTAACAGATTTACAGGGGTGAGGACCCCACACCGTTGTGGCAGATATACCGGAACACCACTAGCAACGGCACTGAACAGGGCTTTTAGGGAACAACGTTTCCGCCCCAAAACGCTATGGAAACCACTTTAGCTAAACTCGAGACGTACATCGATTGAATACAACTCAGGGAAAAGTTTTCATTTATCCACAGACAATGATCAAAACACCCGTGTTTGGAAGGCCATTGTAAAATGACAACAATAGTATTTACTCCGCTTCAAAAACGTCACTGTTACAACCTCTCAGATCTGGCAGTACGAGTTCAAATCCTAAACTGCAGGATACCCTCTATTTCAGGTGCTTTGCTTCGTGTGATCGCAGAGCCAGGGGCGGGGCTTTGGTGAGAATGAAGGACTTTTATTGGTCGACCTGACCAATAACACGTATCGCGACTTGCCAGTTTGTGTTTTATTTTATGCATATGTATCAGTTAGGCACCCTAAGCTTTTTACATGACACTGCATTCATTTTGTCATTCAGGTATAATGCCAGTCAATGTGTCATGCGCTGATGCATATTGCAGGAGTAACCAGAGCAGTTGAGAAAGAAAAACAGTTTTACACTTTGATCTCACCACGCCAAGGAGGGCCAGAACACCCAATCTATTTGAAATGGGATTAATCAGGACAGACAGCGGTTCACACTTTCAGAAAAATAAACACATAGTACAAAGGTGCGAGCATTTTAAAACAAGTTTACATACTCTGCAGTCAATTTGATCAAACGCCTTCAGTTGGAACTTTTAGCAACTGCCTACAAAAACGCATAATTGTAGCTCAGCTCTTTAGGTAACTTGAAAAGCCTCAAATGCGTGTTATGACCGTACCAAAATAACAAAAATGCTCTTTACAGCGAGGGTTTTTTAAAAAGAAAAAAGGTTTTTAAATTCAAAACTTTTGGTGTTGGCAGAAAGATTGAAAATCACAATCACATATAAAAGTTGCTCAAAAACACATTAAATGTCAGTACATCACTGACATTTATGTTGCATTATTTTACAAAGGCAAATGACTTGATCATAATGATAACATAGGCTACATCTTTTTTTTTTTTTTTTTTAAATGTAAGAGATCTATCTACAGCCACAACATTGAAATATTTACACCCTAGCCTACAATAATTAGAGATGGGAAAACACTCCCTAGAAATATTATTTCTCCTTACAGAGTTGTTTTAACTTAGCTTATACAAAAACAATTAAATAAAAATACGAACTTTTGTGTGAAAATGAACTGAAATGCACATTGTTGCACCAAGAAGAGCTTCTGAGGGGTATCCACGGGTGACAAATGTGACTCTGGACCACAAAAACAGTCATAAGTAGCACGGGTATATTTGTAGCATTTATGCCAAAAATCATTAGGATATTAAGTAGGCCTAAAAATCATGGTTACATGTTCCATGAATATATTTTGTAAATTTCCTACGTGAAAATATATCAAAACTTAATTTTTGATTAATAATATGCATTTATAAGAACTTCATTGGCACAACTTTAAAGGCGATTTTCTCAATATCATTATTATTTTTTTGTCAGAATTCCGAACTTTTGTCTGTGAAAATGAACTGATTCCCAAGATTTTCAAATAGCTGTCTATCAGCCAAATAATGTCCTAATAAACCAGACATCAATGGAAAATATGCTTATTTATGACTTTTTTTTTTTGTGATTCCAAGGTCACAAATGACAAAAAAAAAATAAAACGTTGCAGCCGCCCTATTCCTATGTAGAACTGTCCATGGTCTGTCATAAAGGTGCTCCTGGACTATTGCATTTTTATATAGCTCTAAACTAAAAATATACTGTTCATGAATCAGCTGGGATCTCCAGAAGCATCTGTCTAGTCTACCAAGGTCTCCACATGGACTTGGAGAGATTGACGGTCGGCGCTCTTGGCGCTTGTTCGCTGGCGTCCACCGAGACCCGGCTGTGCTCCGTGTCCGTGTCATCCAAGTCAGAGCAAAGGTCATCGCTGGAGGTGGTGGAGGGGGCCGGGGACAAGACAGAGGAGCCGCTGCTGACCACGCTCCTGTCTCCGGGCGACAACGCGGCGTACGTCGCCTCGCCAGGCCAAGTGCCACAGTTACTAGAGTCCGACAGGAGATCTGACAGGATTTCCTGAAAGCGATCCTCGTCGTTCAGAGGCATGCACTCCAGGAGGTGGTTGAGCAGGTCGGCGGCGATGGTCGCGTCGATTCCTGGACAGCTGGACACGAAGGTGTGCACCTCATGCATGCACTGGATGTATCCCGCGGCGAACCGCTCGTTAGCCTCGCGGTTCACGCTGTCAGCTTCTGTGGAGGAGAAAAGAGGTGTGACGTCACGGCCCAAATACATGCGACTTGGGGAGTTGTTTTTTTTTTTTTTTTGTTTTTTCTCATGCAGGCCTCTTCTTACCCTTCGCTTTGTATTGCAGGATACTTTCCACGCGCCTCACGGTCATTTCCAACACCTCGGCATTCTCCATTTTTTATCTGCGGCTAAAATAAATAAATAAATAAATAGCGACGTTAAGACTCTCTTCGTGCTGGTGCTGGATACAGATGCTTGAAGAAGTGCTAAATGAACTTACATCCGGGTCGGCTAGCAGTAGCCTCAGCTCCTGTAAACTTTCATTGATGCGGGCGCGTCTCTTTTTCTCCACCAGCGGCTTCCTCGTCTGAAGAGGGAGAGAGAATGCGTTTAACTTGTGGAAAGCGTCGATAAACGTTTGCTTGTGGGATTAAAAAGACGCGTTGCGTACCTTTCTGTCTTTATTCCGAAATAGTCCTCCTCGTGTCTGTTGCTGCGGGACGCAGGGGCCATATTGCTGCAGTATAGAGACCGCTGAGAGGACGGAGAATGGGGGCAGATGGTCGGCGGGTTCTGTTCGAGACAAAAGTCTGTGCTAACAAGCACTACTGTGAAAAGTGGGCGATTGAAGGGGGACATTTATGAGGGCTAATTTACATGTGAATGGACTGACTGGTAACCAATCAACAGCCTCGCCTTTGTCTGGGCATTGTAAACCAACCCGCCCTGTGAACCTGTAGATGGACCAGAGGACAGTTTAGTGAATAAAATTAAGTTCAACTACACTGAGTACCCAGATAGATAGATAGATAGATAGATAGATAGATAGATAGATAGATAGATAGATAGATAGATAGATAGATAGATAGATAATGCCATACTGTCCTTAAGTCAATTAGTTAGAATAAGTTATTCAGAGAAAAAATCAATATCCTGACATTAACCTTAGAATATATATATATATATATATATATATATATATATATATATATATATATATATATATATATATATATATATATATTACATAGGCCTATATATTATATTTTCAATATAAGTAAATTTCATATTTTTTGTTATAAAAATGCAATAATCTCACTGCAGGTTTTAACTTGGAATTTATTCATATATTTTTACTTAAAAATCAACAAACTTAGGTTTTCGAGTTTAGAGGGTTAAAAATCGAATTAAACTCTTCAAAAAGGCACGAGATTGAATGTGAAGGGACTTCAAAAAGGATTAAAAAATAAATAAAATCTGAAAAATAAATGGCAAAGACACAATCAGCCAGAGGCTGGTAGTTTTTATGCATTACACAATAAAAAAAATATTTTCCCCCAATATGACAATTACAGAAATCAATTCTTTCTTTTTGAACAGCGCAAAAGCGCGTCCTCTACTGGAATTGAGTTCACGCGCACGGCGTCATTTCCATCAGTGAGGAGTTGATCTCATTTCCGCGGCGCGTGCTGCTGTACCAGTGTGCGTGTGTGGGACAGCATCAGTGCTTTATAATGAGGCCAACTATGAAGGTGCATATGAATGTAGTGCAAAGCACACGAAAAGGTTCTGAAATTTAACATCCATATAAGACTCCTGAAAAATAAACTACACATTTAAGTCAAAGTCATAAAGGCTGCAACGTCAGATAGCGAATCGCATTGTTTTAGTGAATAAAAGAACGCAAATTAGTCACATGTGCTTTATTACATTTTATTACGTTTTATTACATTTAATAGATATATGTGATATTTTATATTAGGCCTACATTTCATATAGATCTATTGGTTGTCTTATATAAAGTTTTTTCCTATTTCATTTGTTAAGTAAAAAAGTTAAGTCTCGTTTAAAACTAATCTTTTAAATCGACAAATCCACAGTGCGATGATAAAACATGAAATTCAAAATTATTTTCTGTTTCATAACCTGAAAATACTTGATTATACTTAATTCGCGCTGTTTGTAGATTATAATTTATAGATTATAACCTGCATCAGAGCCATAAAAAGCATTCATCAGTTTCAAGTTATTTATTGACTTCCGGCAGTCTGATGCAAACCAGAACGCGTAGTAGAGCACCGTAAACGGCTAAAATAGAACCGGAACGCACATCCATTTGTGGGAAACATTCCACAATAAAAGTCCAAGACGGGACCAGGCGGAGATGAATGGCTGATTTAGAAAAATCCCGTGGGATATATATATCTTTTAATTATTCTAAGTATTACTTTAATTTAAAATATATTTTAAACCTGTGTAAATTAACTTTATTGTTTTTTCTTTTAATGTACGATCACATTCATGGTGAGATAATCTTTTGATATATCGTTTGTATTAATTTGAATAATGAAGATTAACCATGGTTTTATTATAGTAAAAGTGTAGTAACCATATTTTTTGCGCATTGATTACCATTTGTATAACCACAGTTTTACTACAGGTACCATGGTTAAACTATGGTTAGTGTAGCAAGACCGTGGTTTATTTGTGGTAACCATGGTTTAACTATAGTAACCAAGGTTATTTTTTATTTTTATTTATTTTTTGGTAATAAAACCATGGTTCATTTTGGCACAGTATGACTTCTCGCTATCATTGTTATGTAGAATATTTTTAGATTAGATTTATATCTTAACTATGCACTAATAATGTAATTAAAATATTAGTACCTCAATGTGTAATAATGAGAAACATTATAAGGTTTTTCTTTTGCTTTTTAATCAAAATAGACATTGTGTGAGCTGTAGAAAAATTCTGTATATTAAAAAAATGCTAAATGTGATCTCAGGTAAAATCATGTAGAATGAAAACCTTAAAAGAATGAATGTATATATGGACGGATAATACGTATGCAGGGACATTCAATGTGTGTTTTAAAATATCAAACTGATTTCCCCACCCAATGATTATTATTTATGGTTGCATTTGGAGTAAAGAAAAAACTTTTTTTCATTTTGGAACATAATTCGGATCTGCAAGGGTTAATAGACAAGGCTTTTTTTTAATTGTGAAAATTGTAATACTAATTTTAGAAAACAGACGCCGATTGGTGGACTCTTACTTTGAAGTGTACCGGAAGCGAGGGAATCCTCTTTAAGTTCGCCCTCTGTCGAGCACTTCATTCACAGCTCAGGAGCGTCCTTGGTGGTACAGTCACTACTGGACATCCTAACCGCAGAAAACTAGGAAGAAGCCAAAATGGTGAAGATATCTTTCCAGCAAATAACTGCACAGAAGCCGGAAAAGGAGAACGATGGAGACAAAGAGGAAATTCACATGCCTTACTCTCACGTGAGTTATAGCTTCCTATTTAAATACCCATTATTGTCTATTGTTCTGTGGTCTGTCCTGAAACTACATCCTTTGTTGTGTCATGTTCCTCCAGGCAAAAAGAATGCAAAAAAGAAAGAAAGAAAAAAACTTTTTATTTGAAATATATTTATGGTTAACTTATTATTAAGAAAAAAATTATATTGCATTTTAATAATTGGACTTTAACAGTGTCATTATGTCTCTAAACCAGTTAGGTGATTAATAGACAAAGCTGTAATGTGAATCTAATCTAATCTATACAATTATTATGCTTAACAATAATAATGATGATGATGATTAGTATTCCATTAAATATTATTATTCACTTTGGCAGGCTTGTGCATGTTTGAATTAAAAAAAAATGTGTAAAAATGGATTGCACTTGATAGATGTGAGGCAGTATTGAGATGCACAGGAAAACAGGATTTTTTTTTTTTTGTCAGAGAAAATTGATGCTGATAGCACATTTAACAATTTTCCTATTTCTGAGAATGCACCAGTTTCTGTCTTCATTTTATTATTACAGATTGATAATAAGTATGAGAAGTCTTGTGTCTTAACTGAACAACTCAAGACTTTTATGGATATTAATATTGAAGTATATATTATAGACTTTGCCAGGCTTGGACCTGCAGTTCTGCATTGGTTTACAGCTGATAGATGCGAGCCAATATTGAGATGCACAGCAGGATGACATTCCATCATCCCTCAACGTAAACCGCCACTGCAGATTAGTGCCCAACAAATCGGCTAGAGCTGCATTTGAGTGTGTGTGTGTGTGTCCTCTACATGGACACTTGGTATTTGTTCCCAAGATAGTAGTTATTCAACTGCAAAACCTTTTATTACCACTTGACTTGAGCTGTGACAGTGCAGATGACCGCAGCCTTTTGTTTTGATGTGCCTGGGACGCTCAGTCCTGGCTCCACGCTTGATCCCGTCAGCCGGGGTGAAATAGGATCTTTGCTTTCACAAAACGGATGCCTGACATCCGTCTTTTTGTTGAGTCTTGTTATTGGCTCCAAGGAATTTGATGCTGACAGCAGATTTAATCATTTTCTCATTTCTGAGAATGCATCAGTTTTGAGTCATTGGAAGCTGTTAATGTGCATCAGATCTTTGGGGTTTTAACTAGAAAGCCAGATAAAGTCTGTTTGTTAGACTTCAGCTGGGAGTAACTGAAATCTGAAAGCATTATTAAGTAGGACATTTGTGGGTGACTCAGAACGGTCCCTTCTCTAGTGCGTCACATTTTTAATTCAAACTCATGTGCCTGCATTAATTTTTCCTACTAGAGTGAAAATGACGTGGATTCATCTAAGCTGATGCTAGTGCCGTTGTTTTCAGCCTGTTGCCCACACACTGTATCCTACCCGCTGCTACTGTGTGTCCTCCCTACGTAGATAGGAACTCCTGTACAAATAAGGAGCGTGGAAGTACAGTACGTTCCTATAAATATCACTCTGCCAGGCGGAGATAGTAGCTCTGTCAGCAAGTCTGTTTGATTCACGATGATCCAGAGCCTGCGTGGGCCGATCCGAGCTGGTGTCCTCGGCACCAGCATCTTTGAAAGACTGGAGGCGGATGGATTGCTCACGCCACCTGACGTCTTGAGATGCTGCCGTGACTAATGTCTTGGCGGGTTGGGTGCACTGCAAAAAAAATAATAATAATAATTTTCTTGCTAAGTCTTTGAAAAATTCTTAAAATATTGAGTCTTGTTTTCTGAAAAAAATAATAATAAAATGAAGTGAGTTTACGCTTAACAAAAAAGAAGAAAAATATGTCAGTGGGGTAATATTCATAGTATTTTTGTCTAGTTTTGTCTTAAAATTCTGAAATCAAGATGCATTTAGTCAAGAAGCAAAATTATTACGATATTAAATAAGATATTGCTTTCTGGACAGTTTATCAAAATGAACTGAGCTTGTTCTTAAAACTAGAAAAGTGGGGGTAAAAGGGTGGGATAAGAAGATTAATGGGTCCCCCCCCCCCCCCCTTTTTAAGCATAAACCCACTTAAATTTGATGCAGTTTTTTCTAGCCTTTTGTTTTTCTCAAGTAAATGTGTCTTGATTTATGAATGTTTAACAATGCAAAAATACTGAGTAAGAAAATAATTTTTGCAGTGTAGTTTGTGCCAGCTTGTATGTATAGATTTTGTAATGGGGGAATTTGGATCTCCAAGCATTACCAATGCTCACAGATGTGAAATTAAAGCGATAGTCCACCTAAGAATTAATATAAATGTAATTCCAAACCTGCATGCATTTATTTGTTCTGTGGAACACAAAAGAAGATATTCTGAAGAACGTTGGTGAGCTAACATTTTTGGGTCCCATTGACTTCCATAGTATTTTGGTCCATACTATAGAAGTCAGCAGTTCCTGGAACCATTTAATTGCCCACTTTCTTTAAAATGTCATGTTTTGTGTTCCACAGAAGAAAAAAAGTCATACGGGTTTGTATCAAAAAATGAAGGGGAGTAAATAATAACAGAATTTTTATTTTTGGATGAACTCTTCCTTTGCAATCCAGAATCAAAAAGCCAATGAAAACTATCCCAAGTGCTCTGAATGCATAAAACTAATTGAAGTTGTTTTGTTTCCCAGCAGGATGAGTTGGTGCTCCCGGTAAAATCGAAGAAGTCTTCCTTTAGAGGCCTTTGGTGCGTCGTGCTCGGCTTGGTGATCTTCCTGTCAGGCGTGATCCTGGCGTCTGTATGCCTGTACCGATACCACTTCAGCCCGCAGGTGAGACGCGAGACGTCACTCTGTTATCTGTTAATCATCTTTTATTCACGAACAAGCCTATTAAAGTTCATTGCCATAGCGATCACCATAGCAACACCTTTGCTGGATCTTTCACTCAGTCTTCTGTTCACTGGTTCAAGTGCACTCTGTTGAAGTGCTCTGCTTTCTTTCTCCAGATCCCAGAGGACAGTTTGTTCCACTGTCGGGTGATGTACGAGGACCCCCTGTTCGCCCCATTACTCGGAAGACAGGAGCTAGAGGAGAACGTGGGCATCCACCTGGATGACAACTACGAGCAGATCAGTGTGCCTGTGCCCGACTTCGGAAGCAGTGACCCGGCTGACATCATTCACGACTTTCACAGGGTGAGGATCTTTCCTAGAAGCACTTGAAGTGAAGTTCTGCCCGTTTAGCTCTGGGACAGTTTCTTCTTGTTCTCTAGCTGCACAAGAGCTGGTGTTAGTCATCTCGGCTACCCCAGATGGACTGTGAACCATTTCTAAAGAAGCCTTTTGTCTGCTAAAATCATTGTTTAATATTCAGCGCAATGTGCCAGGCACAGGAGTACATGCAAATGTTTCTGTGAAAGCCACATTTCCAAGTTCCCCAGAAGCTATAAATCTATGAGAATGTGAGCAGAACATTTTAAAAGACATGTTATATAATGTAAAATATTATTTATTTCTGTGACGCAAAGCTGAATTTTCAGCATCATTACTCCAGTCTTCAGTGTCACATGATCCTTCAGAAATCATTCTAATATGCTGATTTGCTGCTCAAGAAACATTTCTTCTCATTTTCAATGTTTTTCATAGATGCATAGATGATTGAAATCACTGCATTTATTTGAAATGGAAACCTTTTGTAACATTATAAATCATGTTACTGTCACTTTTGATCAATTTAATGCATCTTTGCTGAGAAAAAGTATTAGTTTTAAAAGTTCAAACTTTTAAACGGTGGAAAATGTATTAAAATTCAACTAATCTCTCAAATAATTTGTTTATTTGATTCTAGAGTTGTTATTAACGGAGGTGTTGTCTTTCTTGTTAACACAGGGACTCACAGCTTACTATGACATTGCGTTGGATAAGTGCTACGTTATTGAACTCAACACGACTATCGTCATGGCACCCAGGAACCTGTGGGAGCTGCTTGTCAATGTCAAGGTAACAGATTGCATAAAGTTTTATGTAACACATGAACAAAAGGTCTCCGATCGTGAGTCACATGTTTGATGTGCAGCCTTTATTTCAGAACTGCACCTTCAGAAATCATTTGTTAATTAAAATGTAATTTTTAACCTGCAAAAACAGTATTCCCATGGTCATGAAAAACCTGAAAAAAAAAAAAAAGAAAAAAAGTGTATATATATATATATATATATATATATATATATATATATATATATATATATATATATATATATCTATATATATATATATATATATATATTATATAAAACACAAATAAAAAAAAAAATAAAACAAATAAAAAAAGTAATGGAAACTTGCTTAAATTTTTTCTTAGATATTATAATTATTTATTTTTAGTAGTGCTGTCAAATGATTAATCGCGATTAATCACATCCAAAATAAAAGTTTTTGTTTACATACTATATGTATGTGTACTGTGTATATTTATTATGTATATATAAATACATACACATACAGTAAATATTCTGAAAATATTTACATGTATATATTTATATTCTTATATTTTATATTATATATAAATATATTTAATATATAAACATAACATATTTTTCTTAAATGTATACATGCATGTGTTTGTAATTATATATACATAATAAATATACACAGCATACACGCATATATTATGTAAACAAAAACTTTTATTTTGGATGTGATTAATCGTGATTAATCATTTGACAGCACTGATTTTTAGTTTATAATTTAACATTATTTAGTAATAAATTGTACATTCAAATATTTAGTGTATAATTTTTTTTAATGTTCTGAAGCATTTCATCTAGTAACATTATTTATAAAATAATATTTTTTTTTTGTTAGTATTTTTTAATTTATTCAATCTAATAAAACTGATGCATGCAAACCCTAAAAGGAATTTTCACTTCCCAAACAGAAGTGACACACAGATTTCTGATCTGTTTGATTCGTCATCACTAATGTGTCAGTGTATATAAAAAAAACCCCATCCCCATGTGACCGTTTGTATTAACTACTTTTTTTTCGGGCAGCGGGGGATGTATTTGCCCCAGACCTACATCATTCAGGAAGAGATGGTGGTGACGGGGCGCATTAGGAACATGCGTCAGCTGGGACCCTTCATCCACCGGCTCTGTTACGGAAAAGAAACCTACAGACTGAGACGCCGTAGCAGCCAAAGACGTGAGTTTCATGACTTCTTGATTTATTATTGGTTTTTGCTAATTAAACATCAGTGTGATGATGATGATGATTATTATTATTATTATTATTATTATTATTATTATTATTATTATTATTATTATTATTACAAAAGACTGAAATAACTTAGATTTTTAATGCTTTTGAAGGAAGACTCGTATGCTCACAAAGGCTGGAAACTGTGATACTTTTTTTTTCGGATTCTTTGAATTAGAAATTCAAAGAAAAGCATTTATTTGAAATCTTCTGTAAAATCGTGTGTTTACAATAACTTTTAATTAATTTACAACATCCTTGCTGAATATAAGTGTTAAAAATTTTGAATGGCAGGTAAGCAGCACAACTGTTTTCAACATTGAAGATAATAAGAAATGTTTCTTAAGCAGTAAATCAGGACTGGAGTAATGCTGCTGATAAATCATTAAAGGAATAAATTACATTTTAAAATGTATTCAAACAGAACAATCTTGTCCTCCATCTTTTAAACGGCATTTGTTCCTGGAACCTGCGCTTACACACAGATATAGCTGCGGTTGTCTCTCAGCTCATTCAGTTCCTGTTTTTTTTTTTTTCTTTTTCTTTTTTCTATCCACCCAGTTATCTTGCAAAAATCAGACGCTTTAACTGCTGCTGATAATACAACACTGTGTTCCTGTTTTTATGAGTCTGAGTGCTTTAGTCTAATGTTAATTGTTTGCATTCAGGTGGATCTGGGCATGTGCTGGGTACATTCAGTCTGGTGCGTGTGGCACGTGGACACTGATCTTCGTTCTGATTAATGCGTGCGCACGTAGGTGTGTAAGCGTGACTCACGATCGTAGAGTACACAGAACGTCTCTGGTTTGGAAACCACACAGAGGGGGATGTGATGCACGTCAGGCACTTATGCGTTGTGGGAGTTGTCGTTTGGATCAGAGGGCATCTTTCTGTGATGTGATGCAGAGGCTGAGGTGTGGGAGCTGTAGCTTGGCTCCTTAAGGACTTCCTCTCACTCAACCGGGTGCAGATGGTGTCTGGGTAGCCACAGGAAAAAGAACTTGACTTGCGGTCACACAAAGAGATTTGACCACTGAGTTCAACTTCTCAAAAACGTGTTTTTCACTTAGAAAATGTAGGATCCCAAAGCTGGTCGCTTTAAGATGATTCAAGCCTTAAAAGATTTTCAGTTGGAAACAAAAATATATTTGTAAAGTAGAAATTAAAAGACAAGGGTAGGCAGTAGGTTGCTAGTTATGTAGTCGGGTAACATTACCTAGTTATCTTGCAGAAATGAACTAACTATAATTAATTAATTCCCATTTCCATGGAAAGTTTTCTTTGAGTGGATCTCGGTTCAGGATTATGGCTCGTCTAGTAATTCTTTGGGAGTAGTTAGTAGTGGAATGGTAGTTAGTTGTTTATACATTTAAAAACACATTTCTCTACACTACCATTTTATTTGACTGAAAGAAATCAACACTTGTTCAACAAGGATGGTAAATGGACAGCGGTTTTATTCAGAGGTGTGTTTAACTGATTTATTTAAAAATGTATCACCTGAATGCATTTTAGAATTTTTGTCTAGTTTACGTCTGAAATGTCTTTTATAACCTTTTATAACCATTGTATAACTTGTGTAATGGAGATTACTATGAAAATAGCCTTGATGCTGGCATGGCGTTAAAAAGTGAATAAATGATTAAATCAACAAGGATGCATTAAATTAATCAAAAATGTTACAATTGATTTCTATTTAAATAAATGCTGTTCTTTAGAACTTTCTATTCATCAAATTATCTTTTATATCAAATGTATCACAGTTTCAATGAATATGTTAAGCAGCACAACAGTTTTCAACATTTGACAATAATAAAAATGTTGCTAAATTAGCATATTGGAATGATTTCTGAAGGGTCATGTGACCATGACGACTGAAATAATGATGCTGGAAATTCAGCTTTGCATCACAGGAATAAGGTGCATTTTAAAATATATTAAAATAGAAACCGGTTATTTTAAATCATAATAATTGTGCATAATATTACTGTTTTTACTGTGTTTTTGATTAAACGAATACAGACATGGTCAGCATAAGAGACTGCTAAAATATTAAACGACAACTTTTACTGATCCCAAATTGTTGAATGGTGGTGTAAAATACTTCCTGAACCAGGCAGCACAAAAAGTGTAGCTATGATGTTGAAAACATGAAATTTCACATTAGTATGTGCATGCAACAATTATGCAATACAGTACATGCAACATCCTTGCTTAACCCGAATCGAATCTGTTTCTTCCACAGGCGTCGATAAGAGGGAGACCAGGAACTGCCACAGCATCCGGCACTTCGAGAACACGTTTGTCGTAGAGACAAAGATTTGCGACCGACTCCTGCTGTAGTTTCCCTCCCTTCTCCTCAACTCTACTGAGCAAAACCCAAAACTGACCCGTCCCCATCTGTCCAGCTTAACAGCACTTTATCAGCATGATAAACCTGTACATAATTTTAGATAATGACATATTTGTGTGTTTGTTGGTTCAAATTTTCCAAGGATAAACTGAAATTACTTTTTTCATCCAAGTGTTTTTTTTTTTTGTTTTGTTTTTTTGTCTTTGTCTAATTTAGATTTTGATTTGCATATTCTGAAGCACACAGTCTAGTTTGTGGTTTCATTTCACTCTCAGGTTATTTGTATTTTATTATTATTTTATTTGTATTTTTTTCCAGTGGGGAAGTTTCCTCAAATACTGTGAGATTAGTCTCAGACGTCTGGCATGCACTGACAAATGATTTGCATTTAGTTTTTTCTGCCTCTGTTTGTGTAGACTTATGGTTTTTGTGGTGTTTAATTTGTTCATAATTTTTTTGTGTTAGCTAAGAAATCCAGTATTAGAAAATTGTCTTCAATGCCAAAAGATGTATACCTCATATTTTAGAAATGTATGACTTTAAGCCTGATTATTTAAGTCATAGCGTGAGTTTTTGAACGTGATATAAGCAATATAAGTTTTCTTATCTTGGATTTCCTAACTTGACATCCATTTGTTTGTAGTATTGTTGGTTCTCTGAGCAGGTTATCATGTTCAAATACTCTGTGTGTTGCTCTTTAATACATGTGAATAAAGTTTGTAGAAAAATGTGAAAAACTATTCACCTATCCATTTTGCTTGCACTTTTTCCAATTGTACCATTTATATGTATTTGTTCCTCTTCCACATACTGGTGTAGCAACAACTGGCTTTGTCTGGAATAAATGAGGCATTTGATTTGATGCACTCTATTCTGCTGCTTTGTAAATAATAATCGCTTGTAAAAATCCATCAATAAACTGCTGAAACACTACTCTTGCTCTGCTGATTGTTACAGATAAGCAAGCGCATGCAACAGACCTTTCAGCGCTCTTGGCCCACAAACCACAAAACGAAAAAGATCCCTTGTGTGAAACAACAGGAGAGGGTGTGGACTTTAACGTTGTTGATTGAAACTTCATATTTCACTTCCTTATGCCAGCCTGTGAGCTTTTTGCAACCATGTGAACCGTTTCTCACTTTTTCACACCTCAGTTGAAGTCAGATGTATCATCATAATGCAGATGTTATCCAAGAAGACAAAAGTGATAGATTAAACTTGGCAGAAGTATGCTTGATTTATTTCGACCAACATAATGCATGACACCAAAGTAAAAGTGCACATATATTACTATGCGAAACTTCAGTGCAATCCTGGGGAAGTAAAAATGCAGTTCAAATGTATTACTCAATGACACAAAAACAGAAAAAAAATAAAACTGAACACTTTTTCAACTGTAATGCTGGTAGAAATGCAGCAAAACATAGCAATATACAACCAGAGGGTCCAACATTTTCACAGTAGCTACTGCCCTTGGTTCTCAGTGATAAGCAAATATACACGTAAACAGCTTAGTTGATGATTTGCAACAATGAAAGTTTTGCAGAACAAATTAAAGTATTTATATCACATTGTCAGGTAATGAATCACTGGCTCAACGTTCGGTGTCTTCTTCCCTTTTCACCCACTTTAGTTGCCTAAGCAAGGTCAACAGAGTTGCAACTTTTTAACGATTTGCACATGAGCAGAGATGCGCAACATTCTCGTGCGTGAGTCAGCTTTTGGTTTAAGATCTGTGGGGGGTTTTTACATAACCATTTCCTTTCAGACAAAGAGCTTCTTTACCTCAACAACATAAGCGATTGTGATGGATGGAGCTTTACTATCCGTTCCAACTCATGCTCTGGACCAGGCCGAGACCGACAGTTTTGGATGAAGAGTCACATCTGGTTCTACCTTTAATATTCTTTGAGCTGAAATAGTAGATCAAGGGGTCCAGACAGCTGTTTGTGCTGGCCATGCACATGGTAACAGTCTGTAGGTTAAAGTACATTTCTAGAGAGATACTTCCATGCAAGATGTGAAATCTGCTCAAGCCAAAGAGGATGAAAGCTATGTGAAATGGGATGAAACAAATGGCATAGATGAGCAAGTTAGACAGAAAGAGCATCACAATCTTGCCTTTACTCAGCTCAGAGTTGTATGAGGAAGTCGCCATGCTGTAGCCTTTCAGCTGCCGCACGACTGCCACCGTACAGCCCAGAATAATGCAGAAAGGTATTAAAATACCAAAGAATGTGGCACAGCAGAGGATTGTGAAACCCCAAATCCATTCTTTTTCTGTGTATTTCTCAAAACAGCGTGTAACGTTACATTCTGTGTCATTATTTTCAGGGTGATTTAAGGCTGTTGGGACTGCCAATCCAGCGATGATCAGCCACACGATCGCACACAACACCCAGGCAATCGGTACCGTCCGCAGATGGCGAAATCTCAGTGGATAAACCACGGCCAGCATCCGGTCCACACTGATGAGCGTGATGAAAAGGGAGCTGGAGTAGAGGTTGACGGCAAAGAGGGTCCCTGGAATCATGCACAGAGTGTTTCCCAGCTTCCATTCACCTGTGGCAAAGTAGATGATCCGAAAGGGCAGGGAAAGCGTGAAAAGTAGGTCCGATAAGGCCAGGTTGGCCATGTAGATCACCGGAACGGATTTCCTCAAGCCATTCCGACAAACCAGTATCCAAAGAGACACAAAGTTCAAAGGAAGACCGAACAGCAGCACAATGCTGTAGGTGGAAGTGAAAAGTGGATATCTAAAATGAGATGTGCTGCAGTTATCTGTGTTGTTGTTATGCATTTTAAAAAAAGATACAGGCGAATTTAAGAGAAGTGCCGTGTCGAAATGTGAAATGGCTCTGAAATGCTTTTTTTTCCCTGTGTGCTACCTTTTTTTAGTTCCACTTGTTAGTGACAGGAAACAGTGGGAGGTGTTAGTAAGTGAATTGCATTATCATGCAGATACTTAAGAAGAGCAAACTCTGCTTTGGGGGTTAATGATGTTTTGACGTGTGGTCAAACGTGAACCTGTAAAATGAGCTCATGTAGGATTCAAACTTCAAAGTTTGCATTTGTTTACCACATTTTTTTGTTTTCAGTAGATACCAAATTGTCACTGAGATGCTACCCTTTCAAAAGGTACTAATATGTATTCTTTTGGCACTTTTAAAGTGCTAATATGTACCTTTCAGGTATTAATATATAGCATTCAAGGGTAAATAGAACACAAAGATGTACATTGTACCTAATTGTAAAGCCTCAGTGAAAGCTTTGTACCTGTTTTTCTGAGCGTGTGGAAACAAAAAATTAATTCATCATATCCATGTCATCTTTAGATCATTCAAAAGCTAGCTAAAATTGAGTCTTTGTTAAACTTCCACCTTCATGTACTGAGAGAAATACAAAAGGTCAGAATGTCAGGTAAACCATCTCAGTCTCAGCGTGTTAACATCATTGTTAGTGTTGCTGATATTAACACACATACAGTCATGGCCAAAAATATTGGCACCCTTGGTAAATATTATCAAAGAAGGCTGTGAAAATTAATCTGCATTGTTAATCCTTTTCATCTTTTATTTAAAAAAATCACAAAAATCTAACCTGTCATTGGATAATAAGAGTTTAAAATGGGGAGAAATATCATTAAGAAATAAATGTTTTTCTCTAATACACATTGGCCACAATTAATGGCACCCTTTTATTCAATCCTTTTTGAAACCTCCATTTGCCAGTTTAACAGCTCTAAATGTTCTCCTATAATGCCTGATGAGGTTAGAGAACACCTGACGAGATCAGAGACCATTCCTTCATCCAGAATCACTCCAGACCCTTTAGATTCCCAGCTCCATGTTGGTGCTTCTCCTCTTCAGTTCACTCCTCTCATTTTCCGTAGGGTTCAGGTCAGAGGACTGGAATGGCTTTAGCAGAAGCTTGGTTTTGAGCTCAGTGACCCATTTCTGTGTTGTTTTTGAGGTTTGTGTTTGGGTTATTGTACGGTTGGAAGAACCAAACATGGCACATTATAAGATTTCTAACAGATTCAGTCACTTACTGATTTTTTATCTGTTGGTATTTGATAGAATCCATGATGCCATGTATCTAAACAAGATGTCCAGGACCTCCGGCAGAAATATAGGCCCACAAAATAAAAAATACAGCAGTATATTTCATTGTAAAAACAACATGTGGTGATGTAGGTGCTGTTTTTAAGGTTTTCTGACCCCGAGACTCAATTATTTTTTGCAATTCTCCAGCTGTGACCCTTGGAGAATCTTTAGCCACTCAAACTCTCCTTCTCACCGCACATTAGGACGATATAGACACACATCCTCTTCCAGGCAGTTTCGTAACATTTTCTGTTGGTTGAAAATTCTTAATTATTGCCCTGATGGTGGAAATGGGGATTTTCACTGCTCTAGCTCTTTTCTTAAAGCCACTTCACTAATTTGTGAAGCTCAGTTATCTTTTGCTGCACATCAGAAATATATTCTTTGTTTTTTTTTTCTCATTTTGATGGATGATTAAGGGATTTTGGGCTTTGTTTTCCCCCTTATTTATATTTCTGTGAAACAGGAAGCAATGGCTGGATAATTTCATGTCCATAATCACCCTGGAGTGCTCAAAATTGTGAATATGAATGGGAATATACTTCTGAGATATTTTACTCATAAGAATTTCTAAGGGTGCCAATAATTGTGTCCAATGTGTATTTGAGAAAAACATTTATTTCATAAAGATATTAACAATGCAGATGAATTTTCACAGCCTTCTTTAATCATATTTACCAAGGGTGCTGATATTTTTGGCCAGGACTGTAAATCACTCAAGCAACAAATAAAATCTGCTGTATGCATGGTAAAGTCAGCATAGTCACCATGGATGTGAACTATCTGCAAATATATGAACTATTATGTATATCTGCTAAAATGTGAATGTAGCTGTTTCATTTAAACCAGCAGCGCAGCAGTTTTCTTTGTTGTTTAGGCTTACCAGTAAAACCACATGAGAACTGTACATACAGTAAAAGTTTGTGTAGATTGTCAACAGGCTACAACCTCACAATCTCACCTCTGCTTTAAGAGAACTAAACTAACTGACTCGCCTCAACACAGTCTCACTGATAATGTTTTGACATAAAAGGTCAGTTGAGCTGCAGCACAAGCACAAAACAGCTTTTCGAAAGTCTTGTGGGTGGAGGGGTTGGGGTGGCTCATTGCAAGCAAGATGAACTTGTTGCACATAAACTGAACAGAACATTTTGTTGACAAATAACATTTTGTTATTTCAGCATCAGTATTTTTAAGTTAAAAATTATGTGCAGCTGCAAGTATGTAATGTAGTTGCATGCATGTAATTAATATTTAGAACATTTCTATATATATATATATTTTTTTACTTATATGTTTTATTGCATTTGTTAAAGAATAAATTCCAATAAATTACTCTAACACTGTTTTTAATTGTTTTAGATGTATAGTAGGCTATGTGTCACGTTTCAGCGGTTGTTACTAGTTGTCATGTTACATCACTTGCAGGAAGGTTTTGATGTCGTGGCGCCATCTAGAGGTCGATGTTGCTTATCGAGCCTCGCTCGGACATGCGCGGTTACTCCTCACTAAAAATGTGAGAAAACACGTGAAGTCGGAGAGCATAATAGCGGGTTGTGAAGTGAATAATTCCCTACAATCCATTCAGACAAACCGCAAATGTATTCTAGTACAATAACAATAACAGTACACGAAAACACTACAAATATATAATCGAAACACGATGGTAATCTTTTAAGTACGTACCATGTAAATACCATCATGATAATCAATCATTCACAACCGTGGTCGGCTATTATCTCCTCAACTGTCGTTTTGTTGTTGTTGTTTTTTAACCCCAATTATGAAAATTCAGCTAGTGCTGTCTCACTTTTGGAGATATATTTAAGTTTCCAAAAAACGTATTAGATTAAATTTAAGTTTTTAATATTTCATGTTTATTTGAAGAAGAAGAAAAAATGCACAGAAACGAAGATGTTCAAAATTGGACTAAAATGTAAACACATGAACCTAAAAAAAATCAATAAAACAACATATATGCATTTATTATTATTATTACGTTACGTACTACACATTATATTACTATATTGTTATTATTGCTTATATTTTAGCCTGTTGCACACGTTATTTACATTTTATAATAATTGTAGGCTATTTATTCATTGATTCATTTATTCACTCATTCATATACACGTTTACCCTTACATTACTCTGTTCTCTCTAAATTACTTTTATCAAAAAAAAAACCTTGATATAATGATATTCTGGCGCCATCTGCTGGTTGTAGAAGGAAAAAGGTTAATTCTACACCACAAAAAGGATGAACTAGTCTAACCTGCAAACCATTGTGATAATAATTGAAGGATGATACAAAATAAACTGTAACCCTATGATTCACATAAACCTACAACAACTGTCCAAAAACGTTCCTCTCAAGCTTCTTCAAAAAAGCTCTAGCAGAACAGTAGATTAAAGTGCACCAAGAGCCATGTGGTCAAGGGTGTAGTTGATTTAGAGGATGAGCAACTGTTTAAAAAAGACAAAGAAAACATGCTGGAGACAATGCAAATATGCACTTTATTAGAGAGAAAGTAGTTTGATTTATATAGCCTTTTTGAGGCCTCCAGTGTTATTTGTTCTTTTATCATTATAACATTTTATTAATTTATAAATTGTGATTTACTACCAGAGGTAGCTGTAATTTTAGTAGCTGGCAGTAGCACTGAACAACAAGATATATACCGCAGCATGTCACCACAAGCAGGTGTTGATGTGATCGCCAGTCTTTTCCTGTTGGTTTAAAACACAGTTAGGGTTTAATTTTTTATTTTACTCTAAACGTGTGCAGAATGTTTAATCCTGATAAGCCTGATAGAGTAAAACACATTTGTGCATCTGAAAAATACAGTTCAGAACTGTTAATCATGTACTTCTGCTTAACTAAGGAGGATGTTGCCACACTTCATATATCATATAAACAGACACCTGAATTCCAGATATGAGAAGTCACTCACTATCTTACTAAGTGAAACTAGTGGCACATGGCTCCATACCCACACATTCTTACCCACAACTTGTGGAAATCGGTGGCATAACTCGTACTCAAGTGAATCTGTTCAAAATATACACAGTTTTATTGACACAGAGTACAAAACACAGGTGAGACAAGTCTACACAGATATTTTAACATACTGATTAAGGAGCCAAAACACAGAACAAAAGAGGTTATTGTATGTAATGCTATACCCAATGTTGCATCAGAAACATTTATGAGTCATTGTAAAGGTTTCAGAATGGTTTGTCAAACGACCATCGCGTGTGAGCAAGAAGACCTCAGGTTTCTCATGTTGACAGTGTTTGCATGAGATAAGACAAATACAGAATCTTTGGGGCAAAATCCTTATCACAGGATCAAAAATTCATAGTAAGTGTGATTGATACAATTTAATTCTGAATGAAAATGCCATTGATGACATATGACATTTTTATAGGCCTTGGTTTCCTCAATAAAAACCCAGTACGATTTTTCACTTGACTTCCGGATTACTGTGGCGAAAAAGCTCTGTGACCAACAAAAGCTTATCATTGTTACATGTTTATTTCATCATAATTATCTTCACAAAGGAGCAAGTTCTAGAAATGTTGACGCCTGAATCCTGATACAATCAGCGGAAGTAAAAAGCTAAATGAAGGCTTTAAATGAACTACACCAGTTGCATTACTTCATCTTCACCATCATGATACTTCAGACAACACTTTCATTCTTTATTTAAAGACATTTTTCTTTCCTGTGAGCTTGTAAAAGCAGACTAGTGAGTAGATGAGTGTACCTGTTTGTCGGGGTGACATTTAATGTCCAGGACCACCTCTGTTCTCCTTTAGCCAACCACCTTTTTCAAGACAAGTTAAAGCTTTAAAAAGTTACACTATATCTTACTGATGTATTTTAAGTCATAGCGTGAAAATATCTTGAGCTTGTGTTAACCACAGACTTATTTAATTAAAATCTGCTCAGAAAAAAAAAAAAAAAAAAACACAAAAAACACAAAAAACATTGACTTCAGGACGATGGAACCAAAAGTGCTAAAGTGTTAAATTTCATTTCCAGGTTTTGGCCTACAAAAATACATTATTCCTGCAGCACTCTATTAAATGCAGTATGTTTTTCAAATTCCAAACATAAAATAGGAGTCCTGAGATATTACACCTGTCTCTCTTATAGCCCTAGATTCAAAAACAGCAAAAATGGGTCAGGGGAACAGACCACCTACTTTTAGCCAATCAGAAATGCTATCATATTCTGTGGGTGTTTGCTTTCATGGCTTTGGAGGGTGTAGGTATCAAGGATGTGGTTTTAAGGAAGGGTAGTTATCTAATTTAACATTTAAAGTCTTGTGAAATTTAGACTTCCATTTCACAAATGAAATGGATTTAGGTGATCCTGATCCTGATCCTAAACTCCAATCCAGACAAATTTTGGGATTGTGCAGTTCTGAAGTTCAGGGTAAAGTTTTTGTTCTATTCCCTTTTTCTTCTCATATTTGTCACACTTTGTAGAGTTAAATGGATAGTCTACCAAAAAAAAAAAAAAAAAAAAAAAAAAAAAAATTAAAACCTGTCATCATTTACTCACCCTCATGTCGTTCCAAACCTGTATGAGTTTCTTCTGTAGAATACAAGCAGTGTTGGGGAAAATTAATGCGTTACAATAGGCTATTGTGTTACTCCCTAAAAAGTAACTAATTATGTTAATTTCTTTTTATGGAAAGTAATGCGTTACGTTACTTTTTGCTACTTTTTAAATCTGAGCTGAGCTTGCTTTTTTGTTTTTGATATAAAGAGTTCTATTTTTGGCAAATGTAAAAAACCCTTTCACACCAAAAAGGAAACGACTAAGGCTCAGACTAAAGGAAATGTAAATTCACCTCTGTACAGTAGCAAATGTACAATGTTGCAAACACAAATGTTATGTTTAGCCAAAGTAATTTTTGCTTGTATGGTTGAATTGGATCATGAAAGGTCAGCAGTAAAGACACTGGTTGATAAAAATGGAATTAAATACATAAAGGATATTTGTGTTATTTAACATATTTCAGGTTTGTGTCATATTCTGAGTTTGCATCTCATTGTTTTTCTTCATTTTGGGGAATACTGAAACTGTTTTTCTGCAAGTGAGATACATGCACGTTTACATTCAGTCTAAAACTACAGTAACATCACGTTTCACAGTGCACACAACACCTCTGCACTTACTTCCGATTGCTTTCAGCATAAGAACAGGAGAGCTGTCAGTCAATAAATGGGAAAGCAAAGTAACTGGCATTATTATTTTGAAGTATATTTTCAGATTTTTTTTTTTTTTTTTTTGTAAATGTTACTTTACTAGTTACTTGAAAAAGTAATCTGATTACGTAACTGGCGTAACTTACTTGAACACTGAACGCAAGAGATGATATTTTAAAAATTGTTGCGAATCTAACATCATTGGAGCCCTCTGAATTTCTATGCATGGCTAAAATGAAAACTTTGCATCTCTCAAAAAAATCGTCTTTTATGTTCAAAAAGAAGCAAGAAACAAACTCATGCAGTTTTGGACTGAAGGGTGAGTCAGTTTTGGGAGAACTACCTTCAACTGGAATGAGAGGAGTAATATTTTGTCCATTTATGTCCATAAAACATGCAGTGAACCTCAAGAACCTTTAAAATCAGTCCAACATGTTTCCTTGAAGTCTCTTAAGGTGCAGTCACATCAACTGTTGTTAGGCGAATAAAAGCTGTTTATTTCAATGGGAATCCACACGATCTGGAATTTCATGTGAGGGTGAAAGATTTCTCCATGCCGATTTCGCAATGGGTTCAAGTTGGCATGTGAATTCGCTGAGCTGACCAACAGAAGGCTGTTGGGTTTGAAAGTTACTTTTTTGTGAGCTGTGCTTCACACGTCGCTACTCTATTGACAATACACTCAAAAAAATGCTGGGTTGTTTCTGTAAACAAATTATTGGGTTGATTGTGCTGGGTCAAAAAGTTGGGTTGTTTGGGGTACTGTAAACCCATTATTGGGTTGCTCATGCTGGGTAAAATGATTTGTAACGGGGTCATTCACAAATAAACAGTTGGTTGGGTTATTTTGACCCAGCAACTGGTTTATTACTTTTTCACTCTTTGCGGAACTTTCTGGATTCTTCACTTCTGACTGGAGTGGGCAGTGTTTTATGGTAAGTTAATATGAATGTTTACCTATATTTTTAATAAGTTGTGGTAACAGCAAGCTAATTTCACTGTTCAACATACAGTCTTTGATATGGAAGTGTGAGGGGTAACGTATTTATTCTGTGAAACATTAAATAGACACTGCTAGCCGGTTAGATTTTTTGACAAAATGCAGCATCCTTAAATCCTTAGTTGTAAACCAGCTAGCCTATATATGCAGCCTTTTTGAAATATTCTGTTTAAATTGTAAATTAATCACGTAATTATTATCGTATTCATTGTGGACGTTGCGTATTTAAAAGTGAGGAAAAAGCGTTTTGTATGAAATCCATAGGCCTACAAGCGCAGTAAGTTAGTCCCTCACAGGGCTCGCACGTAAATCGGCGGGAAATAGCGAGTGAGTTGTGTGTGGAAAGTCTGCTGTATTTTAGAAATACTCGTCAGGAAAAGCAACTGAGGTAAGCTCCAGCACAGTCTGCGTGTGTCTTCTGTAAAGTCTCTGTCGGACTCTAAACCAGAATAGTTTTTGCCAAAAAAAAAAAAAAAAAAGGTTTTTATATGAACGTGCAATCTTTACAAACAGCGTCAGAGGAAAGGAGAAATAAATCGATTTCATGTTAAGCGTTTTCTCGCCCTGAAAACAAATTACAAGTTGTTAAGATTTTAGGTGCTAAGACTATAATTTAGTAACGTTATTAAGACAGTGGTCATCGGCCGAGTGTGTGCGAAGAATTTCTGAGGCCAAATAATGTTTTTTGCTATATTCACAACAGCGCCATCTTTGCCATCACACGGGAGGCTGTGACGAATAGACATGCATCTCTAAAAGCAAGTTGTACTGCTATTTACTGTGTTCTGCTGAAACCACTCAAAAATATCTGTCTGAGAAAATTCAATAAAACTCCCCAGTCAATATGAGCTTTGGAAAAAATAGATCCAGAATATATATACAGCTTTTTTTTTTTACTGCGGATGCCATTAAAACACGGTGAGTTTATCCTTTACAGCCTTGCTTTTATACTTGTCATGGCACTGCTCTGAATAAAGTCTTATAAACTAACAGATGACACCGATTTAAAAACGGATATGACCGTGGGCCGAAATGTCAGAAATGTTTAGAGGGCAGCGATGTATTAAAAGCAGACGTCAACGTTTTAAAAACGATCCCCTTTTACACGGATCTGCGAAAATGATTTAAAAGGCTGTATGCATGCCAGGTCAGTAGTTGGCGATGTTACTTCGACAAGAAACTCCCCATGTGAACACATAATTATCAGATAATTATGCGCAGACAGTTTTTGTTGACATGGAGAGAGACAGTAACGTTACTGAGTAAAGGCATCGGATTCAAACTCACTTTGAAATCCGGTTTCAAAAGCTTAAGTTTAAACTCAAAATTCCAGGACCAAAACACACTGTTGTCGTGTAAATGAACAGCCAAAACGCATAAAAAGTTTTCCATTTTCAGTTGAAAACAGTGTCATGGAAGTTACTTACAGAATTTGAAAGCTAATGTCAAAATAATGAATAGAAACTGCCTAAATTCAGCAGTTGGGCTATGTGAAATTCTAATTTAACTTACTTTCAAATTTCATTTTATTGACTGCTGCCACTCATGGACACGTTTGTGAGAGGAAAATTGTCTGAATGGCAGCTTGAAAATCTTATAGACACCTTTAAAGGTAAGTTGGTTTTTATTGGACAATGTTGAGTCTAGGGCTGCAAAATATATCAACATTATTGGAGCATTGCAAATGAGCATATCGCAATCTGCATATGGCGATGGTTTGCGATAACTGCATGATTTAAATACTTTACAGGTAACGTTAGCTTTGTCAGGTTTGCTTTTCTGTACTGCAACAGTAAAACATGGCTGTGCTGCTTTCTCTTCACCAGAAATAATGTGAAACATGTATGTTGGTAATATAATTTTAAGTGTTTAGGCTAATATAATTTAAATCATACCACACTATTTAGCTGTAAGTTATTGCATATCATATTTTTCTTCAATATTGTGCAGCCCTAGTTGTTACAATTTAGAGTAATTAAATAATATATATCCAGCTGGTTGATATCACAAAATAAACCCGTGGAGTGGTCTTGTATCACCCTGAAAATGTTTTGAAATATGTTTTTCAAATCCCCTTCAATCAGGGATACAATGATAGTGACAGCTTTGTTTTATTGTTTACGATCTATAGACATGCTAGTGTGCTGCAGTTAGGCCTGTCACGATAACAATATTCTGGACAATAAATTGTCCAAGAAATTATTGCGATAAATGATAATATTGTCGTTCTGAGACCATTTTCATCTAATGTAATGATAATGGCATAATAATGAAGGTACACCTTGTCAAAGATCTATAAACTTTTATTTCTAAAGAATATTAAACATTGAAAACGGAAGACATTTTAAATATCCACAAAAAATGAACAAAACAACCAAAAACAATAAAAGCAATGGACTATCAGTGTCTGTTAACAAAAAAAAAAATCACTTGAATAAATACCAAAAACAATAAATGGATGTAAACAAAATTGCACTTAAAAAAAATATTAAACATTAGGCTCAGACATAAATAGTGATACATTCCATAACAGGCAAAACACCATATATAAGACTTTTTTTATATAAAAGGCTATCGAATCAACACTCTTGGTTATAGGGCTGTAAAATCGATTAATCGCATCTAACATAAAAGTCTGTGTTAAAATAATATATGTGTGTGTATGTTATATTTAGCACCCATAATATACACAAACATATATTATGTTACACATACCTTCCTTGGACCACTTTTGATAGATACTGACCACTGCTGACCAGGAACACCCCTCAAGTGCTGCAGTTTTGGAGATGCTCTGACCCAGTCGTCTAGCCATCACGATTTGGCCCTTGTCAAACTCGCTCAAATCCTTACACTTGCCCATTTTTCCTGCTTCCAACACATCAACTTTAAGGACAGAATGTTCACTTGCTGCCTAATATATGCCACCCACTAACAGGTTCTGTGATGAAGAGATAATCAGTGTTAAGAAAAGTCAGAAATGCTACTTTAGAAATATGAATTGTTATATACAGCATACTATATAAATGTTAATGCAACTTAATGCAAATTGTTTAGCTGCTAAAGAGGAGACAGCTTTGAAGGTCCTGCCAACTCTGCTTCCCCCATCCATCTACAGGAGAGGAGGAAAGGTCTTCAGACCCACCACAGAGGAGGCCCAGAAGTCATTTATTGACATGCAACCTGTAAGTTTTGCTTTAGTGTTTTTCTACTTCAATAAGGGTGGACGTTTGCACTGTTTGATATGCTTGATAACTATGAAAGTAATTCAGGGTTACAATATTGATAATTTACAATATTTATAATTTTGAAAGCTGCAGTCCATAACCTTTTTTTTGTGTGTGTTCAAAATTTACAAATAGTATATAATGAATGAGTACATCATGAATACATTTTCCAAATCGTGTTTTTGTCTTATCCTGAATCACTAACGGTACACCTATATAATAAGTCTTTATATTCAGACCATTTTAGACTGGCGGAGGAGCACAGTACCTGTGTGACTCGTCATAGACATAAAAAGAGAGAAGTAACTCCGGTTACAATGTTCTTCCGCAAAACGCATGCAGTTCTGTTTATTAACCGCTAGAGCACCAAAAGTTATGGACTGCAGCTTTACCCAACAACAGTTAAGGAAAGCTGCAATTCGTAACTTTTTTTGGATACAAATTTTTACAAAAATCTGTTATTGAGCAAGTACATGAAAGATCAGTGTCCTTTCCCAGTGTCCCAGTCACCTTAAAGGATTAGTTCTCCCCAAAATGAAAATGTCCTAATAATTTACTCACCCCAATGCCATCCAAGATATCCATGTCTTTCTTTCCTCAGTGCGAGAGAAATTGTGTTTTTTGAGGAAAACATTTCTGGATTTTTCTTCTAACAATGGACTTCATTGGTGACCATTCTTTAAGTCCAAATCAATGCAGTTTAAAAAGTCTTTGAAGTGTTTAAACGGCTGTACACGATCACAGCTGAAGAAGAGGTTGTTATCTAGTGAAACGATAGGTCATTTTAAATTTTTTTTATAATTTATAGACTTTTTACCTTCAATAGTTCGGACTGAGCTGATCAACAAACGGACAGGGAATTACGTCATCACGTTGAAAGGTCACGCCTACTATTCATATTCATCAGAATGTTATTCATTTACTATTCATATTCATATTCACTGAATACTATTACTATATATATATAATTGCAAATAATACTATTTGAACTATCCTCCTACGTATGGTCGCATTGTAAACAGTGGGGCGGTACTTCTGCCGGCGCCGGCATGACCTTTCAACGTGATGACGTAGTTCCCTGTCCGTTTGTTGATCAGCTTAATCCGAACTATTGAAGGTAAAAAGTCTATAAATTATAATTTCAAATTTTTTGAAAATGACCTATTGTTTCACTAGATAACAACCTCTTCTTCAGCTGTGATCGTGTACAGCCCGTTTAAACACTTCAAAGACTTTTGAAACTGCATTTGGACTTAAAAACGATGGTAACCAATGAAGTCCATTGTTAGAAGAAAAATCCAGAAATGTTTTCTTCAAAAAACATAATTTCTCTCGCACTGAGGAAAGAAAGACATGGATATCTTGGATGGCATTGGGGTGAGTAAATGATTAGGACATTTTCATTTTGGGGAGAACTAATCCTTTAACTTCCCCCGATTCACAACGGTACATTTATAATAATGATTTATAATTTGAGCTGTCGAGTCCGATTTCACTGGAAATGTCTGTCTGTATACTAAGAATATACAGCTATTATATCGCAAGTCAGAGTACTGGTGATGGTGCTTCATTTTTAGCTTGTTCTTATAGCAGTTATTTAGAATTTAAACCACATCAAGAAAATGGCTTCAGATGAACCAAACCAGTAAATGAGAAAACAAAAAGTACTGTAAGTAAACAACAATAAACAAAGAACAGAACATTTTACCTGAAGAATAACATTTAAATGAGAAAACTATAGGCCTTTATCAAAGTATGTGTCGTCACATCTGGCTCTGATTAGTAGTGTAAAGGAATTTCCGCCTGGATTATTTTCAATGGACAGGCGCCAGTTTAAAATTTAAACTTACATGATACCCTACCATGCATGTCATCTTTCATTTTATTGTGTAACATTATCTTTCCTGTAGCTCAAACAGTAGAGCATTGGCGCTTGCAATGGCAAGATTATGGGTTTGATTCCCAGGGAAAGCAAAAACTGATAAGAATGTAAATGTGTATCTTGAAATGCAATGTAAGTCGCTTTGGATAAAAGCGTCTGCCAAATGCATAAATGTAAATTATCTAAGCTGAAAATTATCTAAGCTTATCTAATTGATCATTAGTGCTGCCAGTCAGGAGATTAACAAGCGGGTTTGTGAGTTTTAATGTTAAAGACACTATCAACATTACAGTAATATTTAGACTTTTTTAATGCCTAAATGTTGATAATATTAGTCCAAATTATTATTTTATTACCATTACTATAAATATGTAAATACACATTTTGTCATATTTGGTAATGTTTGCAATACAAATTTTTTTTTATATTTCCACCAAAAAAGCTTAACTAGCATGTCAGTTATATTGCAGCACTCTAAGTTATTGTGTGTAATCAACAGGTTGGGACCAACATGGTTGAATATTTAAACCATGAGATGACTGGAGCATTGCTGCACATTCTGTGCCTCAGTGATGAGACAAGGGGGACATCACAGACCTTTGCCATTATTCCAGGCCACGCCATTGAGACTGTGTCTTTGTTGGAGGCGGTTGATCTTTGCTTTAAAGCCTCTTTTTGTTTTGATGTTCAGTACACCAAGCAGTGTCTCCCCCCTGGGAGTTTCTCCAGCATGCTGTATATCAAATTGAAGGAAAAAAGTCCTCCTCTGTAAAGTTTTTGAGGACAACAGTGGTCTCAGGCTCACATGATATGTAGATGATTTTAAAATGTATTTTGTTGCTGTTCTTAAATCAACACATCTTAATAAATTAAATTGTAATCGTATGAGAGTTCAAATTAGTTGTTTAATGACTTTTAATGCCTGAATATTTGGACAGATTTACATTTGTTATAAAGTCTGTGGGGAAGGGTGAATGTCAGAGGGTGTGTGGGTGGGGGTTTGGGATGGGGGGGTAAAGAATGTATTCAATATTGTATACAAACAAAGTATTAAAGAAATGTATTGTTTTTAAAGAAATAATATGTTTTAAATTAAATGAGATTGAAATCACATATACATGGCCTCTCTGGTTTATTGTATTACAAAGACAATAATTATTTTACATTCGTAATATAAAATATATTTGTAACTAATGTATAAAGGCAGTGAGACAGGAAATAATCTATTTATTATTAAATAATAACTATTTATTTGACTAAACTATTTGTTTGACTTAACCCAGCAAGAGGGTTCATTTTACCCACTGGTTGGGTCAAATGAATGACCCAGTAATATGGGTTAAACGGTAAAACCCAGCACTTGGGTCAAACCAACCCAGCGCGTGTTCTGTCCAATAGTGACCCAGCAGCGTGGTTAAGGTTGGGTTATTTTTTAACCCAGCAGTTTTTAGAGTAGACTCTTTTCGACCGCAAAATTTCGCTAGTACGACCACACCTTTACTTCCACTGGAAATCCATCAGAACACATTCTGAAAGACTAATAAACTGAGTTTACCTCAGACATCTGAGCTGCTGTTGGTTCTCGCTCTGTTGATGGACAGTCTAAACGTCTCTTTGGTGGATCGGACTTCCTTCGCAATGAAATAGTAGCACAGTGCGTCCAAGCAGCAGGTCACGTTTGCAATGTTCATTGACACCTGTATGAAAAGGGCGATGTTCTGTTGCTGTTTGCAGTCAGAAATAAAGCTATTACGGACAAGATACTGCAGGAATATAGCCACGTGACAGGGGGTGAAGGGCACTAGGAAGGCCGCTAGGCTGCTGTAGATGATTCTCACACCAGCTTGCCTACTGCGGTCACTGTTCTTTGAGGCTTTGAGAGTACGGACACTCTGAATGGAACACGCCACAAGTACTCCGGCGGGCAACAGAAAACCAAAGACCTCTAGGCACACGATTATTTCAGTGCTCCAACCCTTGCTGGAGAATTCATGGAAACAGGTGAAATTTCCACTTTTCTCTTCCCGGAAGGTGTAGATGGGTGAAGTCATTGCCATAACGAACACCCAAATTAAAATGCAAACAATCAAGGCGTTTTGTTTTGAACGCACCTGCTTGGCTCGAAATGGGTGGTTTATACCGATGTACCGGTCTATGGCTATGCACACAATTGTGTAGATGCTACCATACATAGCTACAAAGTAAAGACTTTCCAGAAAGGAGCAAAATAGCTTCTTGTCTTCTGCCCACTTTTGGTGTGCTGCATGCATTTTGAAGGGCAGCTGCAGCAGCAACAGCAGGTCCATCAGAGCCAGGTTGGTCATGTAGATGGAGGACTCGGTCCATTTTCTGAGCAGCACACAGAAGACTACCAGTGCTGCAATGTTTAACGCCAAGCCGAACACCAGGACAGGCACGTAAATCACCAAGTCCAGCTTCTGTGTTAAAGCGTCCACGTCTTTAGTTGAGCAGTTCGTCATAGTGAAACTGGCATGGAGAGAGGTGCGAAATACATCACAAACGTTTTCATGAAATTTCGAACTTTCACAACTGAAATTTGCATATTACATGCACAGTCATGGTGTTATGCTTTCTATTTTCACTTGATGCAACAGTTATTGTATTTACATTAGATTTCAAAAAAGAACAACTTAAAAAAAAATGTGGATGATTTGAATGCAACATGCTAGGTCTGTTTTCTATATGCATCAAAACTGCCTTGCTCGGACTTTTCAAACAAATAACTGCACATTTTCTTTCTAAAATGATAATAAAAATAAAAAATTGTAAGGGAATTGTTTTTGTTAATAAGGCAAAAGGAAGCTGCATGTAGAAAGTACCTGATGACTTGAAGCTCGTTTTTCATTATGATGTTTCATACGACTTCAGACACATTTTAGAAGGGAAGTTTCTATTGTTCTCATTTCGAACAAGTTTCCACTTATTTAAAAAATTAACATGATGTTCATTTGCTGGTGATCAACATTTATTTACTCTGTATGATAAACCCTTCATTTTATGTTTTTATTTTTATTTTTTATCATTCCAGCCAAAAAATGAGACTCTCGTGCACTCTTGTTTCACACTGAAGTAACATTTTAGTAAGATCAATAAATAGAACTTACCATAATCAATTGCATCAAGCACTTTGCACCAAAGATTAAAATTCTCTCATGCTATGTCATTAAAGTCTAAAATTCATCACTGGTGCAATTTTGCACATTTGTTTAATTTATTGTAATTATTATAGTAAAATATATTCATGTAAATATCAAGAAGGATTATGTGAAATGTTAATTTATTGTTTAAAAATGCAGTAATTTAAAAGACAAAAATTAGAAAATGACAAATGTAATGATTGACAGATTTTTTTTTTTTTTTTTTGGTAATTCGTTCAATTGTTCTGCGTATAATTTTTGCCACTCTTTAGTTCATCAGTATATTCTTACCTTCGCCGATGATTTCAAAGTATCATTTCTCCTTGAGTGAAACTGGTGGTAGTTTTCCGTGGTAATGAACTCATGAAGTAAATCTTTGTTAAGAAACATAATATAACCGTTAAAAAAAAATGCAAAGGAAATGATGACTGTGTAATGCAATTACCAAATACCTCCAATTTTGGACACATTTTGATAAACACATGCTCACACAGTCTTACACAAGCAACCTGCTTTCATCTCACAACACCCAAACAAATTAGATTAAATTAAAGTTTGTACCTCTGCTGCCAAAGTTTTTCGCAAACCGATAAACCACAAGAACAAAATCCGTTAAATGTGACCTAAGCAGGACAAACTGGCAGATGTCTTTTTATCTTCATGCATTATCTATGAAGTACAGACAATATTTAAGCTTCCCACTTATGCCAAACGTTAAACCTCTTCGACATTTCATCTACTTCTACATATCTTGCGACGCATGTCAATAAACCACAGTCTTTCCCTTTTTCAGACATGTGGGCTGCATCTCTCACGAAACCATGTCTGGTCTGCAAAAATCATCATTAGTCTCTTGAATGAAATGACGACTGGTTTTGTCCCACCTGAACACTACAAAGGATAACAGTGGTATATGCACAGTACTTATGTTACTAATCATATATCTTACAGCCATAATATTTTTACACACAACATTTCAATGAAGCTGCAAGCTATTTTCTAACACTGAAGCTCAGTTGAAGAGAGAATACATTTACTGAAATTATGCCTCTGCAATATCTAAACTGATTCCAATAAAAGAGGTTGTTATGACCTAAAACACACACACACACACACACACACACACACACACACAAATAATTCTGTTCCCTTGGTTTATTAGCAGAGACCTTAATATAGCATTAAATAAAATGAGTGTCTGTGCTTACCAGGACATATCTCACAGGAGATACTTTTCTTAAATGCTATCAAGAAAACTGTAGTTAGAAGCACTTCTGTTTTCAGAGGTTTTGTCTGTGACCACATCCTTGCTAACAGAAACATGCCTTTAGTACTTTTCTCATATCTTCCTGTTAGCCTGTAAGTAGGCTACTTCATTTTCTCTTAGTCAGTATAATCACAGCTCATATAGATGGGTATAGCTGACATGAAACACATTTTGGGAAGTTAACACACCCTGCGGGGTGTGACATACTATACTTCATCCTAATCTATTTTAAAAAGCATTAATTTCCAAATATGATGTATGCGGCTATTGTGAGCTCATATTAACTGCAAGGTCTTTGTACTTTTAACATGCATATCACACTAACAGGAATAAAGAGTCTTATTTAACAATTAAAATTCTAAAAAGTTTTAAAACAATATTATGATTTAATACTGCATTAGATATAAATACTGCATTTATATAAAGATAAATTAATACTGCATTAGATATAAAGATAAATATAATTCAATCTCCTGTAAAGTGTTGCTTCTCAAATAAGTTTATCTCATTTTAAGAATATTTAGATATATTTAGATGTTTTCAATTTTATTTAATGTATTCTTTTTCCAAATAGACAAAAAATTTTCAGTGTACACTTTTCTTATACAGTAATCTATATATATAATCTGCATTTATCAAAATTTTTTGAATATTATTCTTTTTTTCATTTTATTTCATGTATTTTAATAGACTAATTACATAACATTTTTAAGTGTACACTTTCCTTATACAGTAATCTATATATAATCTGCATTTATCAAAATGTTTAGAATAGTTGAAAAAAATCATTTTATTTCATGCATTTTTACAGACTAATTACATAACATTTTTCAGTGTACACTTTCCTTACACATTAATCTGTATAAAAAAACTAACCTCATCTTAATTAGAAATAAATAGAAAAATTATTTAAAAAATATATAAACATGGATTTACAGGCAATTATCAGGCAACATATAAACAGTGAAAAACAGTCATATGAACACAAGTCTTCACTTGTATTGGAGCCAAAGAGGATCACTGTACAGTTCGAGGATATAGAGATTATTTGCTTTTTGTTTGGACTGTTTCAGAGGCAGCACATAACCCACACAATATAGGTACTTTAAAGTGCAATATTCTGTAATGTAATTTCTCAGAATTACATTGTTGCATGAAACAGCATTTGTCTGTTCATGTGCTTGTAATTAGATGCAGATGATTGTGGGTTAGGATAAGAGTTATGGCGGTAACTCCATTCGTCGATGCTCTAGAAGAAGAGAGAAAAAGAATTATGATGTTTATTGATTAAATAATCATGATTTAATATTATGTTTTTTTCTTGTTTTGCAGACAAAAATAAATCATGTTTAACATCTTAAATGCATAGAATAGCATAAACACAATATTTGTAAAGCAAAAATGGCAAATGTAATTGTTGCATTCCATCAGAGTACATTTTTAATCATTTAGAATAAAACTCAAAACTCAACAATGTAAACAAGACAACTTCCCTTCCTATTAATACCTTTATTGTACTGCACATGTGTATGTTTGATAACCTGCCAACAGGCCTAGCTACCTTTGGGGAACAATTGGATAAAATAAAATAATATAACATCATGAAATAACTTTTTTTTTTTTTTTAATTACTAGAGGTTTGTTTAAATCCCACAAAACCTCCTTTAGTGATGTAACAGATAATCATATTCACTATAAAAAAAAAAGAAAAAGAAAAAAGTAAAAACTGGTCATTAAGGATTAGGGCTAAGATTTGGGTGAGGTTTTAGGCTTTTTAAGAACAACAACTTAAAACAAAATAGGCTACATAAACTTGTAGGTTATTAATATGAATATGAAAAAATAAAAATAAATACAAGAGCAAATATATAGGCTATTTATATGAATAGGCTATTTATAAAAATATGGAATACAAATGTGCACATTTTTATTATTTATTTAAATTAGTATAATACATTTATGTAAATAGCCTAATTCTAGGGAAGACCAATACGAATGGTCATTTATTAAAAAAAAAAGAAAAACATGAGAAAATGTAATGATTGACAGATTTGTGTAATTTTAAAGTACCATCTGCAGTCTGTGTATGCTTTATGTATGTTTGGGGGCGCGAGCGCGCGCTTGGGAACTGCTGCTGTCAGCACGCTCGCCCTCATCCGGGCAATTTTCAGCAAACGTGTTGTCATGTGACCCAGATTCAGCCATCTTGTGGATACGAAACGAGAGACGCCACTCGCACACAAACTCAGCGCTGTCAGTAAAAGCAGAGGTAAGACAGCGGGCCCGGCGTACATGGTTTTGCTCTAAAATAAAACTTAACTAATCCTACGCTAACTCTCAGTAACATAGACCCGCCCCAGTTTAGCGGACCGACGCTATTCTAGCCCGCATGGTTGTTAGGCCTGGAAGCACCGGGCTCGATTAGACCGGCCTACCGCTGATGATGCTATCAGCGATCCGTAGGCAGCTGTAGTGGAACGCGGTGTGGCTGGAGACAGTGACCACAGGCCGCACGGATTAAAACTCGTGTCAACTCACTCACACCCTTACTTCGATGTGCTTCTGCGCTCCTGTCGACATTTATACCGACAGTATTTGAAAGTTCGTACATTTCTCAGCGGTGCGTGCGCTGGTTTAAAGTTGATAACTTAGGAGTTGGAAGTCAGAAAGTTAAATGTCCAGCGATAGCCAGGCTAGGATATTTTACCTTTATTAAACTCTTCTTTAAACGGGTAACGTTACATGGCATCTGTAGCAGTCAGTTCAGTAGTTCATATTACATGTAAACGGATTTATTGTCGTTTTCTTCATCTAGATGGTAGACTGCAGTGCTTACAGGGTGTATGAAGGCATGCACCGACAGGGACGTGGTCATTGAAACCTTAAACTGACATTTATCGGTCTTTACTTTTGAGGTTTGCGGGAATAAAAACATGTTAGGCCACGACACAGATCAATTACGTTACACATGGTCAAATAAACTAACCTTGACTGGTCAAGCAACGTCTGATGTTGACAGTTTACATAAAAGTGTCTCATATTACAGCGGTAAAAATCGATAATTTAATGCGTATTAAATCTGTGAAATTTCAAAACAGGCTGTACAATGGCAATTGTGCTAAAACTTCAATCTGTTGACCTGGTTTTCAACCAAAACTAGCTTTATTAACTTGAGTTTTGTGTTTAACTGCTGCCTTTTCCCCTGCCTGACTGGTGTTAAATACTTGAACTGTGCATGCCTGTTTTTAACCTGATGTAACCTTATAATTGCATGATTTGGTGGGATCTATCAGATAAACTGATTATTGATTTTTTTATTTTTTTTTATGCGGAACGTGTGTAATCTGGATCGGATTGCTTCATTCGGCTGCGCACGTGGTTTAAAACCCTGCAGCTGCTAGTCGCTCCTGTTTGTTTTGTATGGACATTATGCCATCTACGTAATGTGGATGTGTAGAGAATAAGACAAATAAAATGTAAAGATCTCTCCTTTTTTTTTCTTGAGGTTAAATGCGTCTTGTTGGACAGGTCTGACAAGATTCCTCTGCAATATGCATTTTGTACATGTGATCAGTTCAAATCAAATTTGAAAAAAGTTAGTTGCATTACATAGTGGGCAAGGGAAGCCGTGGGTTGCATAGATGTCTGAGAATGCCCTTCCTAATTGGGAGAGTTCCTAAAATAGCTCTTGTCACAGTAAGGTGCCGAATGGATGGGGGTCACCTCTAGAATATGCTGGAAAAAAATCCATTACTGCCAATGTGTACGCTGTAAAGATGTACGAAAACTTGTTGGTTTACTTGTCGCATTTTGTGTATATATTTTATTATACTTACCTGGGACCTTAAAACTGAATAAATCGTGCACATGCTTTGTGAAGGTGTTTGCTTTGATAGCATCATCTGTGTTTGAGCGAACGGTGTCACTACAAGGTAATCGATCCGCCTGTGTATTTTCATAAGCGGTAGTGAGTATTTGCATTGGGCGTCTGTATTTGCAATCGCAACTCAAAGGGGATGTCCCAAAAAGTTATGTACATGTTATTTTTTTGGACATCCTGAGTTGTACCAGTGCAGAGTTCAGTATTGATGCTTTGTGTGTTAGTTTTTTTTTTTTTTTTTTTAATAATAATTTGTCCTCTTTTTCAATGTAGGTGTAGTTCTCACATCATGAACTCCTCTCACACTCATCGCACAAAGATTATTTTACGTATTGGTTGCAAATAAGACAGAAATATATGAAGATTTTCAGTAAATTGCATGCATTTAAAGGGGTCATATGATGGGATTTAAATTTTTCCTTTTTTCTTTGGAGTGTTACAAGCTCTTGGTGCATAAAGAAGATCTGTAAAGTTGCAAAGACTAAAGTCTTAAATCCAAAGAGATATTCTTTATAAAAGTTGTCAACCACGCCCTCCTAAAACGGCTCATTCTAACATGCCCCCACATGTCTACGTCACGATGTGGGAAGATTTGCATAACACCACCCAAATGTTCACACAAAAAAAGAAGGCGCAACTATGATTTTCGCCGCTGGCGCCATGTTGTTGAGATGCTGTGTTTCGTTGTGAAAGCGAAACTACTTTGTTTGGTCTTCCAAATGATGATACAACTAGAAATCAGTGGTAAAGTTGTATTTACAGCACTGTTCCGGAACAGTTCAACCCAAATATTCAGATGTGTGCAGCGCATTTTGCGGAGGACAAGGACTGTTTCCTGTGAGAGTAGCCGACAATAAATATAAGTCTGTTTCTATAAAGCGGGGCAATTCCAACTTTTGCAAGGACAGTCTGGCGCTTCTGACTCACAGCCTGTAAGTACATTTTCATATGTAAAGGATTTTCCACTGACGATTCAAACGGGAGTTTTGAGCAGTGTAGAGTAGCACTTGTCGTTTCTCCGATTGCTAATGCAGACATGGTTTCATGTTTACGCAGTGGGATACTCAACACAACGCGTAAAAAGACAGTATAAATTATTATAATCCGTAATTTTGTCCCCACTGGATGCAACAAATGCCTCATTTATAATGGGTTTTATTGTTTTTGTCTTGTCGGTCCAGGACACAGGGCAACGCAGTATGTTAAGGGGCGTAACATTTCCGTCACAGCTTGAGGCATTCGTCCGATCATAACGCACTGGATAGCTGGCCAATCAGTGTATACCTCGCATTTCAGAACAATGAGCTTTGTAAAAATCGATGCGTTTCAGAAAGGCAGGGCATAGAGGAGAAAAACTTATATACAATATGTGGAAAAATGTTTTTTTTTATTTTTATTTTTTTACCTTAAACCACATAAACGCATTGCATTACACCAAATACACAAAATAATGTTCTTTTTAGCAACGTCATATGACCCCTTTAACTATAAGTTGTCATTTGTGATTAACGTTTTCACTTTTTAAACAGTAGTTAAATGTACAATCCTGTATGCACGCATGTAAACCATAAATGCCAATTTCAGTGTATTTGCTGTTTATTCATTCTTTGAATGTTCTGTTTTTTTTTTTTTTTTTTCTGAAGTCGATTTATATTTTTGTGCTGAGCTGTTAATAGAGTCTTTAATTTTCTTCAGACTTTCAAGGAAAATGGCAGAAACCCAGACACTTAACTTCGGACCAGAATGGTGAGTGTTGTTCACAAGCATCAAGGGTCTGATGTAGGCTTGTAAATAGTTTTTTGTAAAGACATGTCATAAATGTTCAGTCTTATTATGTACACTGAATTAGTCAGGATTACTTTTGAGAGCCTGTCATATCTGTTAATGAAAGTTTAGTGATTATACAAAATGAAATTAAGCTCTGTGGACGTCATCTGTGGCATGCTGTCAATTACACAGAAAATAGTTTTAACCCAGAAAATAGGGCTTTGCAAAAAATCGAATGCGATTTTCATGCGCATCTCCTTAGTAAAGGAGCTCCTATGATTAGTAGTATATCTCCAGCACGTGCGTTCAGATCAGGATTGCCAGGTTTTCAAAACAAAACCTGCCCAATTGCTTCTCAAAACTAGTCCAATCGCGTTTCGTTCCGGGCGATAAAAGTACACGTTTTTGGCAGGGTTCCCCTTTGTAATATTCACATTTTAGGGGCTAAATATCACGTTATTGGTATTGGGGTCGCTTCAACCCGCAGACATGAAAAACAACCGCAGACTTGGCAACACTGGTTGGCATTTACTACACAGAGCCATAATTCACTGACAATCTACACAAAATCAATTTTAAAATCACAGGCGATTCTTTGTCGATTTTGAAAGCGATTTTGTGTAGCTTGTCGGTGGACTACGGCTCTGTGTAGTAAATGCCACTCCACCTGAACCAGTGTTGCCAAGTCTGCGGTTGTTTTTCATGTTCGATTTTTTGCACAGCCCTACCAGAAAACGTATTTCTGCTTTTAAACCCTCTTGGCATATTTGTATACTTGCATCTCTCATTGTGAACATTTTTTTTTTTTTTTTTAAGTTCACTCAAATTAAAAGTGATCATTTTATTTAATTAGTTAACACTTTAGCCCTGTTAAATGTTAAAAATGATGGCACCAATCTTACTGTAATGTTAAATGGCTATATTTACTCACTACAATAGTGGCATTAAAGAAATATGAAAAATATGCTGTCTTTGTTGTTTCTACATTAATTTGGAATTTCAGTGTAAAAAAAATATTTATGATTACAAATTTTAATGTTAGGTTAGATTAATTGCTATTAAGTACTGAAATATACAATTTATAATTATATTATGTTATTATAAAATGACTGATTCTTAATGATAGAAGTATGCATACAATATTTGTGTTTAATGACATGTCTGATGATATGATGACGACGTAGCATGGTTTCTCTCGGCTGTGTCCCAGGCTCCGTGCCCTGTCTGGTGGAGTGGGTAGCAGCAGTGTGGCCTCCCCTCCGCTCTCACCTGCATTGCCAAAGTATAAACTCGCAGACTATCGCTACGGGAGAGAAGAGATGCTAGCACTTTATATAAAGGATAACGTGGTAAGGACAAATTTTTTGTCAGTATCATGTACCTTAAAATATCTTGTTCAGAATACATATTCAGATTTAAATGTTTCCGAACATTTCTCCCCCTTTAGATTCCGGTAGATCTTCATGATAAGGAGTTTCTACCTATTTTACAAGAAGAGCCCCTGCTACCTTTGGCATTAGTCCCATTTACAGAGGAGGAACAGGTGAGAATTTGACCTGTTTACTCAGAAGACTTGCACATGGATTAGAAATGTCAAAGAGGTGCTTTCTCCAGCAGCTCTCTATTCTCTGTGAAACTGAAGTTGGGTTAAACTTCAATGAAAAGCTGTGCCTACGTATTCATGTAGTGGCATTTGTGTTTTTTGCATATGTCATCTTCTCGTTTTGTCACATGCTGTGGTCGAAATGGATAAGGAATGTACGCCCACTTGCCAGCTTGCTCTCACGCAACCCCTTGCTGAGCTTGCAGCTATGTATGTATTGGCCCTTACGTTCCTCTGCATGTGTGTCTGTCTCCACAGAGAAATTTCTCCATGTCTGTAAACAGTGCAGCAGTACTCCGTCTGACAGGAAGGGGTGGTGGGACGGTGGCAGGGGCACCCAGAGGCCGAAGTTCTTCACGAGGGCGAGGTTAGCTGTGTTGCAACCACAGACTTTCCTTTTTTTCTGCTCAAAAGACATGCAGTAACTAAATACGTTTATAGCAGCGGAAATACTGCACTTTCTGTTAAACCAGAGCAGAGTGCAGACTTTTGTCACCAAGTGCAACATTTTACTTCCTATGTAGTCCCATGCAGAATTAAGGTGAGCAAAGGTGCATGTGCTCATGAGCCCTTTTCTTGTTTGCTTGACAGGGAGAGGCAGAGGAGATGGAGGGTTTTACCAAAGAAGTTTTGATGATGTGGAGGGAGGTTTTGGCCGTGGAGGAAAAGAGATGCATCGCTCCCAGAGTTGGGAGGAAAGGTATTCAAAATGAATTGCACCTGCAGCACAAACTGTCTGTAAGCAGTTTGCGAATCTACAGCATGCTACAGAATGTTGGTAGGTAACATGCAGAATAAATGTCTCGCTATGCTTACGGCCAAGTTCTTCATTTGTTCTATGCTTAGGGTTAAAAAAAAGGTTCAGAGACCTTTGCAGTGGTATACTGTCAGCAAATGTCTTGATGCAGCCTGTCCTCTCAGTAACAAAATAAACTCACAACAAAAATAATAAAGACAGCATCTGGTCATAGAGTTGTGGATGGGCACTGCAATTCAGCGCTCCAAAATTAATATTAGAATGAGAATTACTCCCATTTCTGCTGTAAAAGCACTTCTCCAGTGTTCATGTTTTACTCATGTATGATCTCAATGCACTGAACAGAATAGAAACGAATTGGATAAGATTTCCATGTCAAACAGACCGAGCACGCCGTCCTATTAGGTAATCGCCACAGACCAGTGGAAGTTTGAAGGTGTTTACTTACCAGAGCAAACCTGTCTAGAAAGTTTCTTGAACCAATCACCAAACAAACTTTGTTTTGGCCTGATTTTGTTCGAGATAATGTCACACTAGTTCTTGGATTTTACTTGAATTATATCTGGGCCTTGAGTGCCGAAAAAAAGAAAAGTTATAATAGCCCAGATATTGATCTAAAATAAAAAAAAAGGCATAAATTAAGTGTATTAGTTGTCTGCATTTTGTACATTTGGTTTGGGATAACCTGATAACACATTTTTCTCTTTCTTACCCAGGGGAGACAGAAGGTTTGAAAAGCCAGGTCGAAAAGATCCAGGTTAGTTTGCTAGATTTTTAAGATATAAGTAAGCGTGGGATAAGATGTGTCACCGTGTACTTAGAAGGGGTCGTATACAGCTGCCTGTGATCGAGAGATTGCATGAAAAAAGTGATGAGCACTTTCTATATGCAAAATCTCGTTGTGTGATGAAAAAGTGACGCATCTGACCCCACTTTCCCCTACAAAGTGTGACATGATGTATACATCGCATTTTTTGTCGCCACTGAACCAACTGAATCTCTTTGTCCATAGATGGAGCTCCAGCCCATTTTCCTCTCAATCACAGTAAGTGCTTCTCTTTGTTAACAGACATATACAATGTACATGACTGTTTAAAGTAAGTCTGGAAGTTAGCAAGTTAAAGAAATGAATACTTGTTTAGCAAGGATGCATTCAAGTGATCAAAAGTGTCAGTAAAAGTTTTACATTGTTACAAAATATTTTTGTTCTAAATAAATGCTGTTTTTATTTATTTTTTTATCAAAAATGTATCACTGTTTCCACGAATATAGTAAACAACTTGATTGTTTTCAACATTGATGATGCAAAATATTTCTTGAGCCTCAAATCAGCATATTAGAATGATTTTGATTTTGAAGGATCATGTGACACTGGAGCAGGAGTGGTGGCTGCAGAAAACTCGGCTTTACATGAGCTTTACATTACATTTTAAAGTAGTAGAATTTCAGTAAAATTTCAGTTTTTTACTGTATTCTTACTTTACACAATGAGAATAAGAGACTTCTGTCTGAACACTAAAAAAAAACATACTGAGCCCAAACTTTTCAACAGTAGTGTATAATAAATGCAAGGCATTCTTCTTGAGCTTTGAGTCCATCATAAATGCTTCAAATACTCAATGTGTACTACTTGTTCTTTTTTCTTCCAAAAAGTACGGGCAAACTATGAGGATTCTGGTGCAGGGAACACTCGAAAGCACGAGTTTATTCGCTCAGAGAGTGACAACTGGCGCACGTTTCGAGATGAGCAGAATGGTGAGGATGATGACGGGGGCTGGAGGCTTGCAGGTTCTCGTCGGGATAATGAACGATGGTGTCCACCAAGTCCAGGTATATTGCACACCATTTTTATTTTCCTCAAGAACTTTGTTTACTTAATTTGAAAGTTTTGTGATCCAAACAAATTCCTCATTTGCAGACGGTCCGCGATCAGCAGGGTGGCGGGAACACCCGGATCAACGTCGGCGCTTGCCTTTCGACTCAAGGGGTGAAGATGGCAGTTACCGAAGGGCTCGGTCAGGCAGCGGGAGCTTAGAAGAGGAAAGAGACAGTTTGCCAGAATGGTGTCTGGAAGATGCAGAGGAGGAGACCGGGACATTTGACTCCTCTGGGGCCTTCCTCTCACTTAAGGTGAGGGCGTTGGAAGTGAGTTCTTGATCTTTGATTTTTCATTCTATATTACTGAGTAATAAGTGAGGATGTCTGTCCAAATGAATGTGTTTTGATGTGTGAATTTTCCTAACTGCTAAATTAGAAAGCTCCTAAGGAGCCGATCCTGGAAGAGGCGGAGCTGGACTTCCGGCCAATGGAGGAGAATGAAGAATGCACAGAAAAAGATGACAGTGAATCAGAACAAACCAAAGATACTGACACAGAAGGAAGACATGAGAGTGATCAAAATGAAGGTGAGAAGGCAGTCTCATCGGGGCGGCCTTCAAGTTGTTCAGTTGTTGTTTAAAGTATTTTTGAAAGAAGCCTCATCAAGGCTCCATTTATTTGATCAAAAATACCGTAAAAAGAGTAATATTGTGAAATGTTATTACAATTGAAAACAACTGTTTTCTTTTTGAATATTTTGTCAAATGTATTTTATTCTGATGATGGAAAAGCTGAATTTTCAGCATCATTACTCCAGTCTTCAGTGTCACATGTTCCTTCAGAAATCATTCTAATATGCTGCTCAAGAAACTGTCTTTTTCCCATTTTTAAGTCTTCAGTCTTATACAATGTCAGCTAGTGTCTCAACAGCCCTTTAACAGTCATCTGTCACTGTTTTTAATCAAACATTTATTTTTTGGTTTACAGAGGCAGTAAATCGGAAGAGCCATCGCCAGTTGCTGTACCGTTTCCAGCAGTGGTAACACCTCCCAAGGCTGTAACCCCAGCTCCAATTCCATCTGTGCACCTGGAGCAGGCTGTAGAAAGTGAGAGACCATTGGAGAGAACGTCGGTACCAGAACTCAGACCTGAACTCAGTAAAGCACCACTACACACAACCCTACCAAATAGCATTGTGGAGGCCATTTCCATACCCCATGTCCCAAACACACTCCCAGGTAATAATCGCATGAATGAATATTTACTAGTGCTGTCAAATGATTAATCGCATCCAAAATAAATGTTTTTGTTTATATAATATAACTATATGTACTGTTTATTTATTATGTATATACAAATACACAGTATATATTTTTCAAATATGTATATACATTTAATATTGTATTTTATATTATATATAAATATATTTAATATATAAACAACATATTTTTCTTAAATACATACATGCACGTGTATATATGTGTGTGTGTGTGTGTGTATATATATATATATAGTTAAAACCTGCTTCTTCTTCCGGTCCCGACACCTTCAGTGCTGCCCATTCAGTCGGTACCCACTCAAACCCAACAAGTGGCTTTGGCTCCTGCTCTCCCCCACTCCACGGGCATTGTGGGTCTTATCAGTCGGCCCTCTGCCCTGCCCTCTGACATGGATGAGGATGAGGGACTCAAGCACTTTGAGCAGGTTTGAATGGCTGTTTACTGTACAGCAGTGGTTGCATCTGAATATTAAGCTGGTGCCTAAATTATAAGTTAAAAATGATAAATGCACAGCAGAACTACTCTAAAGTCTGTCAGCTGCATTCTAATGCTGCTGTGAAGAATGAATGTTTGAACAGTAGACGAAGTTCACGTCCTATTTTTCCAAATTGTAACAGGAAGCCGAGAAAATGGTGGCATACCTGCAGGATGGCGGTGTGGACGATGAGCGTTTGGCAACTAAGATTGGTCACAAACCCACAGCTCTTCCCATTACCCATGAGGCTGCATTCAAATGGTTTTACAAAGATCCACAGGGAGAGATCCAAGGTAGGGAAATCAGGATCCAAACAAGGGGTGTGCGATGTATAACGTCTGTGCTAATATCATAATTGTTTTTTAACAATGTGCTATTTGACATTATCGAGTACTTTGCAAAAACCAAGCAAAACCAACAGAGTGCAGGCATACATTACGTGATGAAGTCTAGACTACTGCACGTGCGCATTTAGAGTGCGTTCTTTCACTGCATGATTCAGTCTATTAAAAAGCATTTAGAATGATCACAAATTAAGACATGGGGCAGAAAATGTATATAATTATACCACTTCATATAGTTAAATTTCACACTAAGAGTGCCGTTTTTCTCCAAAAATGATCATGATCACAAATGTGATATTATGATTATTATTAATTTTTTTTTTTTTTTTTTTTTTACTAAAGTTCAATAAACAAGAAGTTAATTAAGAGGCTTGCATTTTAGATTTTAGTGCTATTTCGACAACAAAAAATTAGGGATGCGCCGAAATAAAAAATTCTTGGCCGAAACCGAAAACTGAAAAAGAGGAAAACAAGGCCGAAAACCGAAACACCGAAAGAAATTATTCCAATTATTAGTATGGCTATGACTGTGTACTAACTTTACTAAAATCAAGGCATTGCAATTGCATAAATTAATATTAAAGTTTCAAAGAATAAATCAATTACAAATTATGCAAATATTTATTTAGCACATTGCAACAATGCACAGTATAAAATAAAATTCAAACTAAAATGTTTAACTTGACCCCACTCGTGTACATTAAATAATAATTTACATGTCTACTTAAATGTTCTCTCATAAAAACAAAGGGCATTTAGGTCAAGTGCATTTTAAATTTTTCTCTGTAGAACTACTACAAGAAATTGCATTCAGAACAAGTGCAACTGCTTAAAGATACAACAATATTTTCTCTGTAGGCCTTCAACATAATAGTGTATCAAAACAAAGACTGACATAGCCCAAATGTTAACTGTAGAACTTTAACAACTTGAGAAGTTTGGCCTAGAGAAGTTTTGACATGCCCTGACATTTGTGTTTTTTTCAGTTGCTTATAAAAATATAAATGGCTAAAGTCTAATAACACTGTAATCAGCACAAACTGGGCTACAATAATATGTGAGCAGCATGTATGTACATGATTGTGTTTTTGAGAAAGTGATGTTTATGCGTGGTTTGTGAAAAACTAAAATTTTGAAGTCACCGAAATAAGCTCATAAAACACCTAGAGAACATTTGTTCACAAGACTTTTGAGAACAGATTTTGAAGCCTAAGAGTTTTTGCTTCAAAATGATGTGAAAATCATCTTGATTACTCATGAAAAACAATATATTGATTTACATTTTTTAAGACACATATTGTGTTGGAAATGTATATGCGAGAAGTCGTCAACTATCATGCATAATGCTGTGATTCACAGCTGAGAAGACAAAGACCCACATAATGAGCTGCATAATGAGCCTTTCAGTCAGGTGTGAGACTGAGAGAGAAGAGTTACAAGAAAGACTCTGAGGACAAAATAATTTTTTTTTAAACTACATTATTAACATTATTGTGATGGTCACTGATACTAGTACTAATTTATAGAAAAAAAAGAACACAGTTACCACATAGCACAGATATTATCAGTGATATTTACAGCTTACTTGATACATTTACACCTCAGAGGATCCCGGGTATAACACATTCAAAATGCGTACACCAGAGTAGATATTTATGAACAGAAGCTTAGTTACATTCATAAACACAAGCATGTTTTGTATGTAGGCCTATACAATATATATAGTTATAAACATATTTGGCTATATTCGTGAACAGAGAATAGCCTATCTTAGTAAAGTTTTGTCTAACCATTCTTACTGATATTACGCTAGCAACAATATTTTTTATATCGTATTGCTGTTTATGTTATATAACATAAAAAAAACATCCTGGCATGGTGAGACATTTAAATGCTGTGAATGAAACTTTATAATGTTTCACTTGATTATACATTTAGTCAGGAATTATAGTTTGAAAAAAGTCTAACTAGTAAAATGTGTACAGGTCACGTGAAAACTAATACAAGTAGGATAATAAAAAAAAAACACTTACTCATGTTTAGGATCTCTGCTTGATCAAGCCGCTGCATCAATAATCCAAAGGTTCTTGAGGTGAATTCTTTCTTATTTGTCACAGCAAGTCTTTTCTGCGTTGAATTCGTGGGCGTGGTCGCATTAGCTATAATGAGGGGAGACGTGAAAGTCAGACATCGCATTGTTTTCATATGGATTACATTATCACAGAATATTTGTTTTTGGTAGCACTTGCTTAGTTTAAAAGTTTTAAAAGTTAAAAGCTTAGTTTAAGCTTTCTATAGATCTGTCTCTCATGTCTCTTCGTTGAGTATTCACTGAGTTACAGTTCATTTTAATGACGTGTTTCTAAATGAAGGATCACCGCAGACCGAGGCTGCAGACATCGATCCCTGTTTCTTTTCTTTATTTTATAAATGCACAAAGTTTTGTTGTTATTATGTGTGGATACAAATAAAAGTAGACCCTTTACACATTCGATTGATGTATTGCTCTTGTCTGTACGATCAAAACTGAAAGTGAAATTTAAGTTCTTTTTGGTGTTATCAGGAGAAAATGCCTCAAAACGCATATTTGCATTAGTCTGCCCCAGAGGGTTAATTCTTAAAAAAGGGCAATTCCAGCATTACGGACGTGACATTCGCAGTCAAAACCTGAAATATAAATTTTCATAAAATATATTCGTTACCAATTTATTGAACCATCTCTTTTTATTTTTATAAACCCCTAAAAATAGAGTCCAGACACCATAAAAGTATCCATCAATAAACGTGTTTTATATTTTAGATGAGGGAAATACACATGCGTTATGGACGTGACAAAAAAAGTTTCTGGGAGACAACATATTTGTAGACTTTCTGTGATTTACAATGCACAAACCAGAAGCAACAATATCCGCTGAATGGAGAAGAGTTGGCCATTCACAAAACTTCTTGTTTTTGTGTTTCAGAGGAAAAATCAATGTTACGGATGTGACTGTTCTGAAAGCGGAATTTATCTAATTTAGTAAATATTTACTATATTTATCTTATATACAAATTTATTTATTTATTTTTTGAACTGATTTTAAGTTGCTTCATTATGTGGAAAAATACAAGCGATCGCGCGGGTGCCTCCCTGTCATGCATGCTGCACAAACACTTAAATATTGGCCAATAATAGAGCACATTTGGTTAACGTGTGAGATCTGCATTAAAATAAATCTTCACTAGTCTACATCTGAGACAGATGCAGTTATAACCTATAAATTGAAGGCTGTTTGATGTTTTAAAATGATCTAACAGACCAATGCAACTCCAGTTAGTCAATCAGTTTTAGATCAAGATTGAATGGATGTCGCTGTCATAAAAAACTTGTTTTAATGACTCACTTATGCATTAAATAATTAAAAGGATATTCCACCTCAAAATGAACATTTTGTCATTAAAGGGGTCATATGATGCTATTTCAAGTTTTCAGGTTTATTTCAGTGCACTTTGAATGGAACATAAACGTTCGCTTCGAACTGGAATCATGGCGGAATATCCTGTGATGTCCACTTCGCAGGGCACTTAAGTTCGAATAAAACAAACATCTGAAGCGATAAGAGAAACATACAAAATGTGCAGAGCAGGGGGGAATGGGGACTGGAATTGAGAACCGCTATTCTACACTGCTGAAAACTCGCATTTGAATCATCAGTGGCAAATCCTTTACATATGTAAATGTACTTACAGACGGTGAGTCAGCCGGCATTGAAGTCTTCTCCCAGGATCAGGAAACAGTCCTCCATAAAATGCACTGCACACATCTGAATGGGTTGAACTGTTCTGAAACAGTGTTATAAATACAACTTAACCACTGATTTCTATTTGTGTCCTCTTTTGGAAGGCCAAACAAAGTATTTTCGCTTTCACAACTAAACAGCGTCTCCACAACATGTCGCCGACGGCAACTGCGAGAATAAAAGTTAAACCTTACTTTGTGAACATTTGGCCAGCGTAATGCAAATCTTCGCACATCGTGATGTAGACATGTGGGGGCATGTTAGAGCGAGCCATTTTAGGGGTGTGTGCTTGACTTAACTTTTATAAAGAATATCTCTTTGGGTTTGAGACTTTAGTCTTTGCAACTTTACAGATCTTCTGTATGAACCAAGAGCTTGTAACACTCCAAAGAGAAAGGAAAACTTGAAATAGCATCATATGACCCCTTTAAAATGTTACTGTGCTGCTCTGAATAGCCACATTCAGTGACCCCCGTCTGTCTGTCTTCTCACAGGACCATTTAATAACCAGGAGATGTCCGAGTGGTTTCAGGCAGGCTATTTCACCATGACCTTGCAGGTGAAGCGAGGCTGTGACGAGATGTTCCAGCCCCTGGGAGAGATGATTAAGTTGTGGGGGCGAGTGCCCTTTACATCCGGCCCCACATTAGCCCCCATACTGGTAATAAGACTCTCATGTGTCTCTGTGAAATGCCAGACCCAGGATGTCTTCCCCAGTTTGTCAGCATCCTAAAAGTTTTGATTTGTTTGTGTTCTGTTTGTATATAGGGAGATCCAGATCAAGAGAGGATGAAAAGACAACAGGAGATCAATGCTCTAAAAATGTATCAGCTGCAGCAATTGCAATATCAGTACTTACTCAGGTAAGATGACAGACTGTGAAGTGTGCAATTTTTTGCAGTGCTAACAGAATTTGCAGAATGATCTATTCAAAATCTCCATTTCATTCTTCCGTCTTCCATTGTTCTGCCCTCACCGTTTGTTGAACCAATGTAATTTTCAGCCCAGTTCGGCTGCTTAAGTAGATTGTGGTTACATTTAGTGTGCTCGCCAAGGAGGCATTTACTTGATCAAAAATACAATAAAAACTGAAATGTTGGGAAATTTTATTACATTAATGCAAAATGTATGTAATGTAACATTTTAAACACCTGTTTTTTTTTTTATACGCTTATTTGGTGGTCAAAAAACAATTCTTATTTCCAATGTTAAAAACAGTTGTCTTAATGTTTTTGTAAAAAGCCTAATGCATTTTTATGGTTCTTTGTTTAACAGACCTTTTAAGAAAACAGCATTTATATGAAATAGAAATCTTTTGTAACATTAAGGAAATCTTTATAACTTCTGATAAATTTAATGAATCCTTGCTGAATGTTAATTTCTCAAGAAGTGCAAATTCATGACTTTATTACATTATCTTATTTAACCCAGGCAACAGTATGCTCTGGCTCAGCAGAAAGTTTTAAGCTCTGCACCACCTCCACAACAGCAGCAGCTCAATCTCCTCCTCCATCAGGCGCTCAAGATCAGGTGCGATTAAATGGCTTTTGTTTTCAGTCTTCCTGTCACATTCACTTATCAGAGCAAGCAGAGGGAGTGTGTTATATTAATACTGCAAAGCGTGGGTGGTGTTACATTGCATTGGTATTGCAGTTGAGCATCTTTGACATTTTGATTTGTGTGTCCCTGCAGAACGCCAGAGCCGCAACAGAGCCTTTTACCTCCTGTCACACGCTCCATGTCGGTGCCAGACTCGGGATCTGTTTGGGAAATGCAGAACCCTTCCACTCAGGCATCCTGTTCTCCAAACATGCAGCCCGCCACTCCCAGCAGTACGTCTGAACGTTTAGAACTGGAAATGTACTTTTGACTAGTTTAGGATAAGGGATAGTTCACTCAAAATTGAAACTGTTATCATTTACTCACCCTCCACCTGTTCTAAACCTGTATGAGTTTCTTTCTTCTGTTGAGCACAAAAGCCGATATTTCTTTTGGTAACCAAACAGTTGACTTCCATCAACACTTTAAACATGCAGATTTGGAACGAACCGAGGATGAGTAAATGATGACAGGATTTTCATCTTTGGATTAACTGTCCCTTTAAGAAATGAATTTTTGGAAATATTAAACCCCCCCCCACATGCTTTAACAGTTTATGCATTCATCTGACTCTCACTTCAAACTTTTAGATGTTTTTGATTTCAGTGGTGCCAGATGCTTACTTCATACTATGTAAAAGGTTTATGTTGTCTAGAAATCCTGAGCTAGACCTTCAGTAGTTGAGTCAAGGGTAGATCTGAATGGAAAAAGTGCTTTGGTCTTCCTGCAGTGCTTTTATTGTATGTCAGGTGTGCTTGTTTTCTCCACTTGTTTAGTTTTGGATATGAGTCATGCTCGTCTCGAGGTATATATAACCTTGTTGCAATTTATTTGACTCCACTGAATAGGCAACACTTAAGCAGAACAGAAACTTGCCATTTGTCATAGCTGCTTTCGCTTTTAACTGGAACAGTAGATAGTGTTTTTGTCGTTATTTTTTACATTTGTAGTAATGTTCTTTGCAGAATCTCATACCACATTAATTGCAGTTTTCACATACTGATAAATATCAGAATCTGTAGCTTAAATTACGGCGTTAGATGCGATACATGTCAAGATATAGTATATTGTTTTCTGTCATGAATTTTCATTCCATAAGGTGTTTGAGAGCACAATATTGCAGAAAAATCTGGTTTAACTTGTTAAATTATGTCTTATGGTAACATTTATAACGTTCTTTTGCCACTAAAAAGCAACAGCTGTGGTTACTTTGGTTTGAGTCATTTTCTCAGACTAGTTTTCTATGATAACATCATGCATGCTTGATGATCATCTGCATAGGTCATCAGCCATCAAAAACTTTGAAGCATTGAAATCACTCAGTTATTGTAAATGGTTGTAAAAAGCATGTCGCAGTTTGCAATGTTCAAATAAATTAGGTCATGCAGTCCTACTGAAGTGGCATCCAAAAGTTTTCTTGAGTATCAGAATTTTTGCCAGATGCCTACAATTCAATCTTGCTGTGACTGTCTTTTCAGATTGGGAAGGGAGTAGCGTATGGGATCTGCCACTAGACTCCATCCCTCAAGCGTCTTCCATTGAACAGATGCAGCTGGAGAAAGCCAAAGCTTTGAAGGTAAGGAAGATGTGATATACGAGCACATGAATTTAAGGCCATTTTATGACCTTACTTGAAACATTTAAGTAAAATAAACTTGTGCCAAGGCAACATTTCTTATTTTCATTCAGTTTAACTTGATGAGCTAAAACAACTAAAACAAAAATTAGTAAGAACTATATATAGAAAAAAACAAACTCGATGACAAAAAAGTTTTTTTTCTTCTTTTTTTTAAATGTAATTTCTCTTCTGCTTTAAAGCTTGAGATGGAGAGACGGGAAGCAGAGCTTCGGGCCAAAAGGGAAGAGGAGGAGAGGAAGCGACTGGAAGAGGCATTGCGTGCTAGACAAGAGGAAGAGCGGAAACGTTTGGAGGAAGAAGAGCTGGCACGGCGTAAGCAGGTCAGTAGAGAAGAACTCAAATACAATTTGAGGTCAAATACAATGCATTACATTAGAAAATGTGGTACCATACAGAGGAATGAGAGTTTTTACTTGTAGCACAAGTTTGTTGTACAAGCACTCACTGCAATTTTTGTTATGGAAACTGTTCTTAATGTACTTGTCACACTAGTAGTCAGAATTCTTAGTGGGCGGTTCTTTGATGCTCAGTGATATTCAAGCAGCGTTTGCGTCTCTGTAGGAGGAGGCTCTCCAGAGGCAGCGGGAGCAGGAGGAGGCACAGCGGCGGAAGAAAGAGGAGGAGGAAAGGTTAGCTCAGGAGGACGCACTCCGTCGGCTGGAGGAGAGGAGAAGAAAAGAGGAGGAGAGGAGACAAAGGGAAGAAATCCTCCGTAAACAGGTAAGGCTTTCCTGCACATAAACATTTGTTATCAAATGAATTTAAAGTCTTAATTGTTTGAGCCACATTCAAAGCCTTTGTAAAATAACAGCTGTTGGGCAAATACCAGAGATGTACAGGTGCTGGTCATATAATTAGAATATCATCAAAACATTGATTTATTTCACTAATTCCATTCAAAAAGTGAAACTTGTATATTATATTCATTCATTACACACAGACTGATATATTTCAAATGTTTATTTCTTTTAATTTTGATGATTATAACTGAAAATCCCAAATTCAGTATCTCAGAAAATTAGAATATTACTTGAGACCAATACAAAGAAAGGATTTTTAAAAATTTTGGCCAACTGAAAAGTATGAACATGAAAAGTATGAGCATTTACAGCACTCAATACTTAGTTGGGGCTCCTTTTGCCTGAATTACTGCAGCAATGCGGCGTGGCATCTGCATATCCATAAAGTTGGTCAGCAGCAGGAAGCATGAAGTGCTCTAAAACTTCCTGGTATACAGCTGTGTTGACCTTGGACCTCAGAAAACACAGTGGTCCAACATCAGCAGATGACATGGCACCCCAAACCATCACTGACTGTGGAAACTTTACACTGGACCTCAAGCAATGTGGATTGTGTGCCTCTCCTCTAGGGGTGTAACGATACGCGTACCGTGTACCGAACGGTTCCCGGGCAAATTCCAAATGGAAGTGATCATCCCTGTCCCCTTGGAGTGGGGACTTTGGAGTGAGCAGGGCACGTGCATGCCATTATGTAGTCGTTTGGAATGCACTTGGCAAAAGGAGCGATGTCATTCACTCATTATCTTCAGCTGGGATGTTCCTGTGACAACGCAGCACGGTGTGCGTCAGCAGATGACGCTGTTTTAATGTCATAAATGACTTTTTATTGTTGTTAGCACAACTGCTGCAAATAAACATTATTTTTTTTATTTTAAAAAAGGTTTTCAAATATGCTATATAATATATAAAAAATAATATATATATAATTTTTTTTTTTTTAATGCTGGTGTCCATCAGCGAATCTGCTGACGGACACCGTGCAGCGTTGTCACAGGAACATCCCATCTGAAGATAATGAGGAAATGACATCGCTCCTTTTGCCAAGTGCATTCCAAACGACTACATAATGGCATGCACGTGCCCTGCTCACTCCAAAGTCCCCACTCCAAGGGGACAGGGATGATCACTTTCATTTGGAATTTGCCCGGGAATCGTTCGGTACACGGTACGCGTATCGTTACACCCCTACTCTCCTCTCTTCCTCCAGACTCTGGGACCCTGATTTCCAAAGGAAATGCAAAATTTAGCTCCAGTCCTTTTTGAAGCGAGACGCTTCTGACGCTGTCTGTTGTTCAAGACTGGCTTGACACAAGGAATGCGACAGCTGAAACCCATGTCTTGCATACTTCTGTGTGTAGTGGTTCTTGAAGCACTGACTCCAACTGCAGTCCACTCTTTGTGAATCTCCCCCACATTTTTGAATGGGTTTTGTTTCACAATCCTATCCAGGGTGCGGTTATCCCTATTGCTTGCACACTTTTTTTCTATCACATCTTTTCCTTCCCTTCGCCTCTCTATTAATGTGCTTGGACACAGAGCTCTGTGAACAGCCAGACTCTTTTGCAATGACCTTTTGTGTCTTGCCCTCCTTATGCAAGGTGTCAATAGTCGTCTTTTGGACAACTGTCAAGTCAGCAGTCTTCTCCATGATTGTGTAGCCTACAGAACTAGACTGAGAGACCAGTTAAAGGCCTTTGCAGGTGTTTTGAGTTAATTAGCTGATTAGAGTGTGGCACCAGGTGTCTTCAATATTGAACCTTTTCACAATATTCTAATTTTCTGAGATGCTGAATTTGGGATTTTCCTTAGTTGTCAGTTATAATCATCAAAATTAAAAGAAATAAACATTTGAAATATATCAGTCTGTGTGTAATGAATGAATATAATATACAAGTTTTACTTTTTGAATAGTATTAGTGAAATCAACTTTTTGATGATATTCTAATTATATGACCAGCACCTGTAAGTTTTTAAATTTGATATGAAAAGTATGAAATGTAAAAAAAATTATAACCAAAAAACAAATGCGTACAAAATTTGTTAATGTGAAACTTCAACTATGCCTACTATTGTTACTATGACAGTTTTGCCCTAACCATGGTAAAATCACTAATGCATGGCAATTGATCTTTTTTCCCAGCAGGAAGAGGAGCGGAGGAAACAGGAGGAACTGGAAGCTCAGAGGCGGCGTGAGGAAGAGAAGAAGTTAGAAGAGGAGGCAGCATTAGCAAGGCAACAACAAGAGGAGCAGAAGAAGAGAGAGCAGGAGGCACAGAGGCAGCAGGAGCTACAGAGGCAGAGGCAGCAACAGCAGGAGGCACTCCGTCGACTGCAGCAGCAGCAGCAACAACAGCAGCTTGCGCAGATGAAGGTAATGCATCTGCAAATAATTAGACATAACCATTACTATCGTTATTACATTAAGTTAATTTACAGCGTTTATTTTTTTTTACAGTGCAATGGTGTTATTGCAATTGTAATGTAATTATTGATTTTAATTTTTTATAATTTTATAATTTATGAATGACCCAGTTATTGTATTTTTGTTTTTCATGTGTATGTTCCCAGCTCCCTTCTTCCTCTAAGTGGGGTCAGCAGTCGACCACAGCAAACACCCTCTCACAGTCTCAAAATGCCCTGTCGCTCGCTGAAATCCAGAAACTGGAGGAGGAGCGAGAACGACAAACACGTGAAGAGGTATGACAGGGATTACCCTTCCTCATCTCGTACTTTCACTCGTAAATTACAACAGGTTTCCGTTTCCCATTTAGTCGAGAAATGAGAATCATTAGTGGATGACATCTCTTCTGTAGTGCTTTTTTCTGATCTTTGTTCTTCGCCCCTGCAGCAAAGACGACAGCAGCAGGAACTCCAGCAGCAGCAACCTCAGACGAAGCTCTCAGGCTGGGGCAATGTGGCCAAGCAGCCAGTGGGTACCAAGTCTCTGCTGGAAATCCAGAGAGAGGAAGCGCAACAGATGAAACAGCGGAAGGAGCAGCAGCAGCAGCAGCAACAACAACAACAACAACAGCAACCGCAACAGCAGCAGCAACACTCAACTGTTTCCCAGCAAAACCGCACACAGAACCGAGTGGTGAGTTACACACATCCTTTGAAGCAGCCTATAGTTACAGTGCCCTCAATAGTGTGTGTCAAAAGCACGTTTACGGTTCCCACGGGTCCTTAGAAGGTCTTAATGTCAATTGAAGGTCCTAAGTTTTAAATATCTTCAATAGTATAACAAAGCGTAATTATTTTATGAGGTTTTAATTTCTGGGCTGCCCTGTCATAGGAAGGAAAGACCAACATCATTAAATACAGTACAAAGTATTGGCACAATAATCATTTTATTGCCTTTCTTTAAATACATCTATCGGATCGGCAAAATCCAATATTGACTGAACTCTAATTTGCAAATGTTTATATTTTAGTGTAATTTTAATACAAATGCATACTGAATAAAAGGTTTTGAATAATTCAACTTGCAGTTGAACGTGTGCCTCTAATTATTTGTGCAGACCTTAAATTCTTAAACTTACGTTTGATTTTAAAATCCTGAAAACAATCTGACCTGAGTGTATTAGTCAGAGTACAATATGACCTCTCTGTCTCTGTCATAGGCCCTCAATACATCATCAGTGTGGGGTTCTGTTAATAACGTCGGCTCGAACTGGATGATGGACAGCAGTGTCTGGGGTGATGCTCAGAACTCTAATATTGGCTTCTGGGATGAAGCAGTAAAGGAGGCCACCCCACCTCAGGCCACACGCAAGAGCCACAATCAGAAAAACAAGGGCAATGCTAACCTCAGGTAAACTATTGCACATATTAGTATTAGTGTATTGCTCTAAACAGTGCAATAAAACATCAGACTTTCAGTCAGTGTGTAGAACAGGTTTTTGTGCCTTTTCCATACTGTAGTTTGTAAAATAATCTGTCTTGTGCAGTAATAGCAGCAGTGGTAAAGCCAGTAAAAAGGTGGAAGAGGAAGAGAAGCTACTGAAACTGTTCCAGGGAGCCAATAAGAACCAGGACAGCTTTATGCAGTGGTGTGAACAGACTCTACACACTCTCAACACGGCCAATAACCTCGATGGTGAGTCTCTGACACACTTGGTTCTCACCCTCAACTATCTTGCTTAGTGGCATCTGTTATTATATGCGCAAATGATGCCCGGATAAATCTTCCCACAAACCACTTCCCTCTCTCTTTTTTTTTCTTGAGTATTTTAACGTGGCTTTAAAAAGATTGTCTCATAAAACACCTAGTTGCAGTCTTTTGTGAAAAACACCAGCATATGTTTAGTGTTCAGACATTTGGGCTGAATTTTGGGGAAATTGCAGCTACAAATATTATACACAGGGTTCCCATGCTGCTTGAAAGTGCTTGAATATCAGACACATGGATTCAAGGCCTGGAAAGTACTTGAAAACAAATATAGGTCCTTGAAAGTGCTTGAAATAAATGTTGTTTAGTAGAATGGTGCTATTAAAAAAAATTCCTATATGTGCTGTCAAAGGCAAAACGAAACAGCGCTAATGATTGGGGTGGAGATAGGGTAGCGCAAGGAAAAAATCTTAGCATGCGAGCTGATGCCCTCATTGCACAGCCCTGCATGAGCCAATGGAGAAGCAGTGCATTTGCGACTGAAAACTACTGTGTGCAACTTTGAAAAAATATTTAGGAGCACCAGTGCAAATGATCCAATCAGCGTATTTGTGTTTGTGCTGAGGGGAGCTTCAAAGGTTTCTATCGTACTTGCAACATGTTTTTGCAGTGATGAGTAATGTATCACAGAGATATCTGTTGATTCCTTGAACACAAAATTAATCGTAATCCACTCACTGCTCAAAACGCCGTTTTGATCAGTGCCAAGTTGTGCAAGCTCACAAATCCTCTCATTATAACAAAGTGTAGACGGTGTAAATAAGAGATTCAGTGTAGTGCAGTGTAGAGAGCTGCACTGATTATAATGGAACTTTGTAAGATCGCGATGAACGAAGGAGAGTGACAGCTTTTAACGATTAAGGGAGTTTGCAAATGATATTGATTTAGTATAACAATTCATTAAACAAAAAGTTTATATTAAGTGACTTGCATTGTCTGAACACTGTTGCCTGATTTCGTCAACGAAAATTGTTTCAAACAAAGTCACAGCTGAGTCGCTGCACATCTCCATTCAAACACAGCGTTGTTTCGTTTGTATGAATGGGCGTTTTGAAACTAATCTGATTCAGTTACCCATTCATAAAGACAGTCACTGTCTGTTGTAAAAATATATTTTTTTGAATTTGACAAAAGATGGCATGCTTTTAATAAAATAAGAAAAATGACATTACAAAGGTCCAAAAAAATTCCCTGTGAATTACTTTGTCAAATACCATCTCGTAATGGGAAGGCTAATTTTTGATTATTGATTAGAAGGTGCTCCTAAAATTTTTTTAGTAATTTTTTTTAATTAGGAGCACTTGTGGAAAGTATGCGTAGAGCCCTGTTTAACCATTTTTTATTAATGAAAATATTTAGAATTTTTAGCAAAAACCAGTTCGATGCAAGAATATATATATTTTTATCAATATTTGAGAAATTCAAAATTCCTTTGAACACGACTGCTTGAAATGGTCTAAATTTATGAAACCTACACATTCAAAACCTCATTACTCTGAAAATTTTAATGCAAATGTAAGTGAAATGTTAAGTACTGTAAGAGGTCTATCATGATGCTACATATGCTGGGGTGTGAATTTGATCGGTGCTTGATATAAAATAAATGGTGCTTTAAAAAGTCCTTGAATCTGGTGTTCATGAAAGAGTGGGAACCCTGCATACATAACCTCTTGAAAAAAGTGGGATTTAAAGGTTTCCGAAAGTCATCAGTCTTTTCCTTTTCCCACAGTCCCCACCTTTGCGTCCTTCCTGAAGGAAGTGGACTCACCGTACGAGGTGCACGACTATGTGAGAGCCTACTTGGGCGACAGTCCACAGGCCAAGGACTTCGCCAAGCAATTCCTGGAGCGCCGTGCCAAACAGAACGCTAACCAGCAAAAACCTCAGCAGGGCCAGCAGCAAAAGCAGCAGGTGCGTTTGTGTGCCTATGCACTTACTTGCTTGTGTGTAGTGTTAATTTTGTTGATGAAAACTATGCAGAAAAAAGTTTGTTGAGATGAGGACTGGAATTGGGAACTGCTGATGTAGCCTACTGTAGTAATGTTGTCTCTGGTATTCTGGTCTGTGAGCGTATATGTGTTCAGGGAGCGTGGCTTTGGACGGCTATTGCAGGGAGAGTGGGACGTTCGCTTTCAGTGCTTTCAGGCTAAAGTTAGCATTTTCCAAGATCTCCTACTGCACCTTTAATAGAGAAACATCATTGCAATTCAGAATTACTATTAAGAATTTCACTGTTATAATATTTTTTGTTTGTTTTTACCAGTTTTCGTCATGTAGACAGAGAGAGTGCATATCTTAGTCTTTGATATTCATTTTTATATTAAATTGCCTATAATCAGTACACTAGATGAGGTAAAATAAACCATGTGTATGAGTCCACATTCTTTTGATTTGTGCTTATTGGTGAAAGTACAATACCTGAAAGGTAAAAATAAATTTCTCAAATGACAACAACCATTACGATTGTTTTGAGAAAAAATAATTTTGATCTGTTTAAACATTATACATTATGAAGAAAATGTTCTGGTAAAAATGTCAAAATTTCGTTAACTAAAATGCTCAGACATTTAGTCTTCTAAAACTTGACTAAACAAAAACAGGACAAGGTTGATTAAATGTAATTAAAACATACATTTGACACAGGGCTAAGACTAGATAAAAAAAAATTGCTGACAAAATGAACACTGCTTGTGTATTGATGTAATTTGCAAATTCCTGTGTTTGTTTCTCAGGACTCCTTGTGGGAAAGGAGCCAAGTGTCACAGTCAGTTCTGCACCACCAACAGCAGCAGCAGCGGTTTGAGACGGTCACCTCGGGCAAGAAGAAAAAGAAACAGAAGATGGTACGGGCCGACCCGAGCCTTCTAGGTACGTGATGGGAAAATTTTGTCTTTTTAAAACTTGATTTGTTGATATGAAATTACTTAAAGTGGTTTAATTTCTTATGAAGGGAACTTGCAGAGAACCTTACCACAAGTTATTGAGCCACAGATGAATTAATCATAATGACTGTCAAAACAATCTGATTTCAGTAAAATTAAGTAGATTCAAATAAAAACTACGTTACTTGGTGGTTATATATAGTAGTTACTTGGTGACATTGAGTGGAATGCATATATAATAATATATATAATGTAGGTGTATATTTGAGATTGGGCTGGGCGATATGGCCTAAAAAAAAAATCCCTGATTTTTTCACAAAAAATCCGATTTACGATTTAAATCGATTTTTCCCCCCTACTTAAAATCAATATTCAGATTACAAAGAAATTGTTCAAAACAAGTTTTAACTTTTTGTTTTGATTTTCCCTTCTGGGATTTGATCTGGATTTCCCCCTTGGGGTTAAAGTGCAATCAGAAACAATAAGCTAAGTGGTCCTGCCATTGTAAACAGTGAAAATGTAACATAACATAAAATGTAACATAACATTCTTATCATACAGGACACAGTTTGTGAATGTTTGTAAGACTTTAAGTGGTCTTCAGAATTTTTTTTTCAAGGGAGCCGCACTGATAGGGCAAAGTCAATCAGAAATCCACATCAACCACAAACAAAAAAAACTTACATATACACAAAAATATCATCTCTTTATAAATCTGTCACCCCTGATATGCAATAATCAACAAAAAATCTTCAACAATTACCAATCATTTACCAAAGTTTGTCAAATTTGTAACTGAGACAAGATGATAAAAAAAAAGCAGGATTGCCTTAATGCTGAAAAGACCTTAAGTTTTACATATATATATATGTGTGTGTGTATGTATATGTATATATATATATATATATATATATATATATATATATATATATATATATATATATATATATATATATATATATATATCTATATATATATATATACACACACACATGCATATATACACATACATACACACACACTTGGATGGTTAGATGCATGATGGTCTAGTATGTGTATATATGTGTGTGTGTGTGTGTATATGTGTATATATATATATATATAGGTATATGTATATGTAGGTACTAGCCCGTCATGCATCTAACCATCCAAGTGCACACACGGCGTTAAGAGCTGTTAAGATTAAACCTGGCAACTCCGCAGTGAGTCTGTGTCATGGACGTAGGACAGAGCAAGTGCAAATATATATTTTTTTTAGTCTATATTTCCATCTTGTAATGCCACTGTTTTAGTTTTTTTTTTTTTTTTTTTTTTTTATAAATTATTTGTAATAGAGCAGACACTGTCTAACCGTGTCTACACCGGACATCATCAATGGGTTCAATTGTCTTTTGTCGGAACGCGCCACTCGTGTCCGGTGTACACATGGCGTGAGTTTATTAATGGGCTATGTTATAGCCCTGCTTGTTTTTAATGTTTTTATGAAATATCTGTATTGACTGCATGATCATATCATTGTATTATTTACTGCCATGCGAGCCACAAAGTAAAGCTTGGCGAGCCACGCAACGAGTAACACTGCTGTAGGTTGTTTTTTGGCGGGTGTGCTTGTGCTGCCACGGTCTTGTTCATTTCGTAGTGCGAAACATTTCTCTCACTCAGCAGCATGCCTCTGTTTGAGGTGCTGCAGTAAATTGGTCATACTGCTACCTTTGCTAGCAACAGACTTCAAACACACTCTGCGGAACTATGAGAGCCCTGAGTGGAGCGTCCATGGATGGTAAAAAGAAAACCGATTTTCATTTAAACTTCATAAAATTTCATTTAAAGTCGATGTAAACTTCACATTCGAGTTAGTCGATAAAATCAGTTTATCGGCCAATAAGATTTGCATTAACTTTTTTTGACAGTTAAATACCTTTAATTCTCATCATTAAAATTCTTCTCATTTTTAACAAGCTTAACGTTATTGCTCAGGGTTCCTACCTGTATAATTAAAATTAAAATCAAAACCATAAAAAACATTATTTTTATACATTACACATTACTTAACCGAAATGTTAACTGAAATAAAATAATACTAATACTATGATAGTATCTCAGTGTCAGTGGTATTAAAGGGGTCACTGGATGCTACATGCACTTTTACAAGTTGTTTGAACTGAAATGTGTGTTGGTAGTGTGTGTACAAAACCTCCCTATAATGATAAAAATCCTTCAACTTGTGAAGAAAATGGGCATCCAATGACCCCTTTAAAAGAACACTTATAAATGCAAGGTCAGTTATTCACTCTTTCTCCACCAGCGCTCTTTTTTTTTTTTGTCAGCCACCGCCAGCATTTTTGAGATATATATATATATATATATATATATATATATGTATATATATGTATATATTTTTTTTTTTTTTTTTTTTTACAAAAGTTTATTGCCCCCCAGAAAATTTTGTTTTATGAATATCTGAACATGCAATATGTCAAAACAAAGAACAGATGCTCTGCTTAAACAAAGTAATAAACAAGATAATAAAATTGTCCAGATGCATTACAATGTGAATAAAAACATACTTAGTTTTCCTAATTATCTGTCTTTCTATGATTTAAAAGTTTTTTTTTTTTTATTGGGACCAATAATAAGTTATAATTCTCATTGCTAAAATGCATGCGCACACACACACACACACACATATATATATATATATATGACAGATGCATTGCAATGAGAATTGAAGGAAAAATGTGCTTCTTTATCATAAAATATATTATCACTGATTATAGTCCAAATGTCTGCAGGTTTTTCTGTCAATGCCTCATCTGAGAGACTCAACATGGGCGAGATTGAGACTGTGGAAGACTGAGGACTGCTGATCAACAAGCTCCCTCTACTGACAGTTTCCATTCTGAACAGCATCCCTTATATTCTCCTCAACCTTTTTCCTCTCTTCTGTTTTTTTTTTCTTTCTCTCTTTTTTTTTTTCCTCTCCAAATCAAATTCTTTGATTTGGAGTAGATTCAGGGCAGCAAGTTTTTTGTCCTCCCTAATCCAGAGGAAACCACAGTTGCAATAACAGCGCTGCCCCACGGCCACGAAAATAACCAAAAACACAGCGACCTGAGAAAAGGAAGAGAGAGGCTTGCTTCTGCAGGAGAGGAGTCAACCTATTTCACAGTGTCCCTCCACCGAGATGGATCATGCTCATCTCCGGACTGGTGTTTCTTTAAGTGTGAATAAAAGGAGTGCAGAGGAAAAAAATTATGCATTATCCCCATTACAACTTCCTTTTTTAATTTATTTGTTCCTCCCCTCATTCTTTTAGTGTTTTCCATTTTCTTCCCTTCTCTCCCACTTTGCTGCCCCTATGTTGACGGACGTCGATAACAACGTAGGACTCGAGGAAATGAGATCAACAGTGTCCTGTTTTAAGGACATGTTTGAAAGTTCCAGACAGTTATCCATTTCTTTGTAAAATATTAGGCTGTTTAAAGAATAAACTTTCAATTCTGCATCTGTATTATAATATATGGAAATGATGAACCAGTGGAGTCATACTTTTTTTTTATTGCAGTACGATGAATAAATCAGTCTCTTGTGTGGGCTGTTCTGCACACTTCTGCTCGTAATGCACAAAGCAGGGTTGTGCAAATGTTTACGCACATTGCAGATTCCCATGGTTATGGAAAACTTGGAAATTTCAGGAAGTTTTCCAAAGGGAAATGTCTGTAATACACATGTTTCTAGTTACATTCGACTCTAAAGTATTTAATTGGCTTTCATTACCTCTTTATGTAATTGAATTATAATAGTTATGATTGACTAAAAATTATGAAATTCATAGCTGCCCTGTCTGTATGTTTAACCTGTTACTTGGGTTGAGTTTCTTGTTTATTTACCAGAATCAACAGTTTGTTTTTAGTTTCTCTTTGGTTGAGTCTCGAGTCAAAATTGGATCTAATTCTGGAAAGTGTTCCTAATTACCACAGAAAATATTTTAGTGCATCAGTATTTAAAAACAAGTGCAGTCCTTTAATCAATTACAATTGAAGTGCATTACACCAGGGTAAACATTAAAATGCAAATGTTTTTTAAAGTATTGCTACAAAACATGAAATGGTTTGTGTTGTTAATATGGTAATAGTGTCATATACAAGTTTTCACATTTTTTTCAGTTTATCATTTATTTGTAGTTCTCTATGAAAAATGTAAAAGGCGGTCAGATTCAAGGCCAAAGAGACCCTTCACAAACCGTTACATGAAAGTTTGTAGCAGTTTGTTCCTGTCTGGTGTTTATGGAGGGGGCTCCGCATTAAGACTAATATTGATATGTACTATATACTCAGTCCATGTCTCCATAACTTCAGTTTGGTAGCAGGGTGCAAAAATGTCTTGCGGGGGAAAAAATCTTGAATTAACAAAGGAAAAACATATGAGACTGTATTTACAGTTACTACAAGAAAAAAAAGTACATGACAGTTTTTCAAAGGATGAAGTAAACATTTTATGAGGTGGTGATTTTGTATGAATTTGTATCATGTTAATCATGCAAAAACATTATAAGTGGAAAAAGTGTGAAGGTCTACGCAGTCTTAAACATGTCTAAACAGATTGTGTGAATTAATACAATTTCGCCACCAATTTGCCAGAATGTAAATGTTGTGAGATTGATTTTTTTCCCCCGTTAGAATGCTGCATCAACATCTAGGACTGGAAATATCCACTTTTTAATTAGGTCCCGAGCACGCAGTGCGAGGACCCTCTTGGAATTGCTCCGTTTCTTATAATTGATTATAATCAATAAAGTAATGCCCAGGGTGCTATGCTTGCATATCCAAAAACCTTCAACTTTTTTCGGCCGGTTTTCCATTATTTCATAAATTGTCCCTGATTATAATTATAAATCATGGAAAAATAATCAAACCGAATCGCTTTAATGATGTTTCACATAGTTTAATTACATCAATTGTAATAAAATGGCATTGTCTTCTGCATGACGCACCTCTATGATTACGAAATCCAATAGAGAAAAAAAGCACCCCGGGCTGCTGATGGACATGAAGGCATGGTGCTGCAGGAGTGGAAAGACTCACTTGTCCGGGTGTGAAGAGGGTGGGCAGTTACCAGAAGAGTTGACAAAAGTCTGCACTGTCCATACACCTTAACCCATCTACTCCTGCCTCTCTCGCTCAGTCTCTCACTTGCTCTCTGTGTTCTTTCATTAACGTAGCATTCTAGAGTCCAGCCAGGAACCATGGGCATCTGCAGCAATTACAGCGGTTTATCTCGGCTCGTCTTCATTGGCGCTCTGGCCATCTGCATGGCTTTTGTGCAGTCAGGTAACATCACCTCCTTCCCATCGAATCAGTGATAGACTTCTCATAGTTGTGTTGAGTTTTTAGGAAAGATTAAATGGGTTCTGATTTGTTGAGGGCTGCAGATGAGAAATTGAGTTTTGTCAGATTTAGTGAAAATTTTGTTGCATGTCTTGATGCAAGAGGTGTTGGATCAGTTTATGAATTTGTTGCCATGATGAAGAATGTGCAGAAAAACCTTGTTTGGAAATACCAAATTGTGCACACATCATTTTCGCCTTGTTGACCGTTATGATTTTGCAAGGCCCCTTTCGGTGCCTTGAATAGTTGAGCGTGAAAGTAGGACATTTAAAGTTGAATAGCAATAGCACATTTGCAAAGTGATTTCTGGTTGTATGATAATTGTTTTGGGCTTCAAAATCAAAATATGCCATATCTGTATATATAAAACAAACCAAAAGAGATATTAGAAATGTTTAATTGAATGCATCTTTATTCTTGCAGACTAAAGCGTCATGCTGACTTCAGTGATTCAGATATTCTGTTTTCCACAACCAGGTGTTGAACTTGAGTTTAGTCCTGGGTTCAGTGCTTACAAGGACAAAGAGAGAGTTTGTTAGGCTCTAGGGAAAAATGAGACATAAACAGCTGCACAAAGTTCATTTGTACATCCAAAAAAAAATCATAATTTTTCATAAGTATAGTTGCAAAATGATGCCATTTACGACCGTCATCTCTTTTAGTGCTGAATAAAATAGTTACAAAAAATATATTGAAATGCACGAACCTGCTCATAAAGTGGAAGAAAGTATCACTTTACGGCAATCTCAGACTTTCCAGCCAGAATACATGATGTAATACTGCACTTTTACACATTCAAGGTCTGAGGGAAGTGGTGATGGCACAGCTGCTTGGTATTTCTTATGTGAATGCATGGTTTCAAAAGTCTGGATGATCATGATGTCACGGTCTGTTCTGATAAATTGCCAGTATTTCACTACACTCACTAAAAATTAAGTTTCTTTACTGGCATCAGACCTTTAACATCCATGGAACCTTTCCATTCCACAAAAGGTTCTTTATACATTTATAATTCATTTCATACTAAGAAAAAATGGTTCTTTTAAGAACTGTTTATACTGAAAGGTTCCATGGAAAACCCCCTTTGAAACCTTTATTTTTTAGAGCGTATGTTGAAGAACTCCTTTTTATTCTTGAAAATCATAGACTTTTTTGCATTATAATTACTAAAGATGTTCCTTTTACATGAACATTTATGACTATGAATTTTTAATGCATGATGCTTCTCAGCCATCTTGGCTGCTTGTTGGTATTTAATGTAATTTGCCATTTTTTGCTGTATTTCACCTTAATGTAAAAAATCATGAGGACAACAAATTCTGTAATGCTAAACAGCTTGGACTAGTGATGACTAGTCCTTGTCAAGTTCAGTCACATTTATTTATAAAGCTTGTTAGACAATAGTTAGTAATAAGTGGGGAAAAACAATACCGATGTAAAGTTCAAATATGAGACCAATTCAAATTCTGTGATAGAGGAGCTTTAAAATAGTGTCATTATTCAGGTTCAGTGTTGGTTCACATCAATTGTGAAATGAGTTTAGTTCAGCAGCTCTACAGAAGATGATTGTCATTATCCAGCTCAGTTTTCGTCTCTAATAGTGCAGTCAAATCAATAATATTACTGAATATGAAATGCCTTATAAACCTCATAAAATGAACCTAATGCATTTCTGTTCTTTATTGAGTGTGAAGATTCCCGGCGGGCGTGAGGTGAGATGAGGACATAGGCACGGTGGCGGAGGATTGTGTCATTCGCATGCACCTGTCTGCATGTTGTCATCTCACAGTTGTGCATTAGACGACATTCTTGGCCTTGTCCTCTTGCCAAATGTTTAAGCAGTACTTAATAAATATTTAAGCAGGCCAAGAAGTGACAAACACAAAAAAAGAGTGTATTTTTTCAAATCAACAGGTTACGCACGCTGACGCCGAGGTGCGTGCTTTTCCACAGACTGGCTTCATAAACAAGCTTGTTTGACTTGCAGTGTACTAGCTGTGTTTGGGCCGTTGGTTCCTCTGCCTCAAGCCGTCCTCTCTGACCACACAAGCGCCCTTTTGTACCCTCAAGTGAAGGGCTCATTGATGTATCGCTGGCCTCGCGCCGTACCTACAGCCTGCTTCGAGTCAGGAAAGTGTGTGTCTCGCTGAGCAAACAGACTATTATCAAAAATACTCTTGTGTTGGCCATCCTCGACTTGGTGACTCCGAATATGAGCATTTTATTTTTATGATCTTATTTTAAGATTTAGGGTGGAATATGAGCATTTTAGTGTTTAGTTGCATGGAAAGGTGGTATACGTGGCCGCTGCATGTAAATACTTTGATTTTCAACAACATAAGAGCAGCTCACTGTTATATGCGAGTCTAGTTTTAGTTAGCTTTTAAACCCATGCTGTTGGGTTGTTCCAGCAGGGTCAGTCTAGGTATCCCACTGTTTGTCCATGTTCCCTCTGTCTGTCTTTGTCCCTTCATTCTGGGGTCAGAACCTTTGTCCATAAGGTGCCCTCTGGGAATTTTGGGCAAGCTGTAACATAGGAAATCAGCTTTGGGCTCGGTGAGTATGATGTAGGTGAGAAAAGTCTCATGGCTGTTCCATCCCTGCGGGAGATGTGGAATGTCAGTGAGAGATGTGAGGAGAAGAAGAGGGGTGCAGGATGGGATAGCTGTAGTGCTAATCCTCCATAAAGACGCTCATTGAGTCATTTAGAATGTGACTAACATTTGCCACTTTCTAGTGCTTAACGTTCAGGGAAAAAACATTCAACTTTTGCAGCTCACTTTAACAAATACCAATTTTTTTGGACATTCTGAACACAAAGGTTGAGCAAAGCAACCATTTTTGTATTTTTTTTAAGAGCTTTTTTTCTTATGATAACTATGACCAGTTGCATAAATTATCTTGCTGGTCTCAAAATTTAAGTAGGTTACATACAAACATAGGCTGCCTTAAAAAAATAAATGTATTTTGTAAATTTATGTATGTATTTATTTAGTAAGTATTCTCACTTGTAGCTATTATTTAGTTATTTTAATACATCATATTAGATTATTTTTATTTATTTATATAGTAACTCACATGTTGCTATTATTTGTTTAAATATATCATTGGCTATTTTTATTTATTTATTTACTCTAACATTTTTAATTGTAGCTATTAAATGACTAAATGTAAATGTATTATTAAGTAATTATTATTAAGTAAATAGTTTGTCTTGTTTATTTCCTATTCGTAGGTGTAGCTATTATTTAGTTAACTATATCATCCTAGGTTATTTATTTATTTGGTATTCTTACTTGTAGCTATTATTTAGTTGTATTTATGTCATTCCAGGTTATTTTTGATTTATTCAGTACTCTTACTTTGTAGCTGTTGTTAGGTTTAAATATATAATCATAATCATAGATTAATTTGTTTTGTCTTTTTATTTAGTGGTATTACTTGTAGCTATTAGTGATTTAATTATATCATCCTAGATTCTTTTTATTTATTTTTAATATTCTTGCTCTTTTTTTTAAGATACATCAACTTACCTAAATATATATGTAAATAGGCTATATAAATATGTGTGTTAATATATTTTGATTCATCTCTCACATCTCTGACTAAACCTATTTTTATCTTCCATCAGAAACAGTAGATGATTCCTCCCCTACACTGCAGAATGATAATCAGGACACACTATCTGGCGCTGGAGGCTTCGATGTGACAACAAAAGTCCCATTACAAGACCCCAAGGAAAACACCTTCACCTCTGATTATGATCATACACCCTCAATAACTCTGGATGAGGAGGAAGGTAAAGTTACACCAATGAGTTACCACTGAAAAGTACATACTAAAGATATCTTTTATAGTTTTGTATTTTATCAGACACTTTTATCCAAAGCAACTTACAAAAGAGTTCTATGTCATTATATGAGGTCTATCATAAAAAGCACTTTGTTTCATTCCATGTTGATCTTCTGGTGTGTGATATTTCTGTTTTCAGTTGTGCTGGGGCCAGGTGCCATCACAGCTATCGTCATCGCCGTGTTCCTCGGAGCCTCTGTTCTTCTCGCTCTCATTGTGATCACGCTCAGAAAGTTCACTGCCTCTTAAGAAGAGACATTTATGTTTTCATTTCCTCCCTTCCTCAATCCCATCTCTTCTTTTTACTCTCCTCTGAACTGTATTTTCAAGTGTCTCGTTGGTGGCAGGTCCTTCGTGGAATGGATGCTCTTTGCTGAGACCTGTTTTGTGATTTCTTACTCCTATAAAACTCAAGACAGTGAAAACCAGGCTAAGGCTGAACAAAAGGGTGACTGCAATCAAGAGAAATTTTGGTTGCATTTGTTTGGTGACCATTTAATCATTGTTGATATCCTCTTGTAACAAGGTTTAGAATGAAATATTTAAAGAAGGTAGAATTATTATATTAAAGTCACATTTTAAGATAGTTTAATACCTTCCATGTGCAACTAGTTTTATTTTGTTTCAAGCTTTATTCTAAAGTATACTAAATTCCAATGTTCTTGTCATTCTAGCTGATTTGTGTTAAATGATCATGTCCTTTAGCGTTTAAGATCAAGTGTGTGTGTGTGTGTGTGTGTGTGTGTGTGTGTGTGTGTGTGTGTGTGTGTGTGTGTAGTAAGATAAATCAGAGTCTTTGAGAGTGAGTGTTTTAATTGAACTTTTATACATAAACTGATGAATTTGTCACCTTGTGATTGGTCACCGAACAGATAAAAAGACCACGTCTAATCCTCTTCCAAGAGTGGTTTCTTTCATTTAATTTCAATAAATATATATATATATATAATTTATTTTTATATATATATATATATATATATATATATATATATCTCGTAATAATGCTTTCCCTTTGGATATTTATCATGTTGTTGCCTATTTCTATATTATAGTTATGGTCAGTTTGAAGAGGAGACCATCCTAAAAAAAAATTAATTTGAGTTGAAGCCTAGGCCTCTTTTAACACTGTACAAAATGCTGGGTTGTACTTTCACGAGCCATAGTTTGGGAAACATTTACATAAAATTATGCTAAATTAATGAAATATGTTATTATTATTGTTTTGTATCCATAATGGTACAAGATTATCATTGTGAAATCAAGAAATTAATGTGATCAACAAATTAAGCCACAATTAATCTAATAGTAATCAGAAAGTAGTCTGTCCGAAAGTTCAATATATTAATTTAGGCTACTTGTAAACAAAATGTTATGTAGTCTGTGTATTTTATCATCATAACTTTTTATTCTGAATTGTATTTAATTTTTATTTTTGTTCTGGCGTGGTTAAACAGTGTCCTACAATCAGTTATAAAAAGGTAACGTAACTTTTTTGACATCGTCTAATTTAACAGAATATCACAAATGTGTGAAAAGCAAGAACCAACGCTAACATATTGTAATTTGTATCGATCTGAGTATTTAAGTAGCTGATGAACACTTGACGTTTTAAAGTGTTCGTAGAACTTCAGTTAAGGTCTTATGGTGATATTAGAACACTCTAGCACATCGGCTCGTTGGTCTAGGGGTATGATTCTCGCTTAGGGTGCGAGAGGTCCCGGGTTCAAATCCCGGACGAGCCCTTCTTTTGTTTTCTTATTTTCTATTAAAGTGTGGACAGTTCCTCTGAGTTTTTCTTCAAAAAAGAATATGTGGGAACGAGATTTAATAAAGCTGACGGTTCTTTAGCGTTTTGTTTCAGAGCCTAGCGTCAACAGTCGTGCTAACATGTACTTACAGCGCCTCTCTGTGGTAAAAAATGCAAGTTCCATCCAGTAGTTGACAAATAACCAGTCTATGTAAATAACCAATACTTCCTCAAAGGTATATTGACAAATATTGATAATGATGGAGAATAAGTCGTTTCTGGATTTTTCTGTATTTTTTACAAAAATAGAATTCGTTTTCCAACTCTTATGATGAATGATGAATCACTTCATCTAATCATTAGCTGTAGTGAGAATATGCCCAAATAATAACTATTTAACATAGACGCAAAAAATAATTGACCCCGACGTGATTTGAACACGCAACCTTCTGATCTGGAGTCAGACGCGCTACCGTTGCGCCACGAGGTCAGTTACACTTGTTTAGGCTTTATTAGCCTATGTCTATTTTTACTGGCTAGTATGTCTATTTTACTTTTTGATTTAAGATATAAATAAAAGCATATAAAGACGTGGGAATGTATTTACGTATCATTCATACATACGAACGTGGCCGACTAAATGTCATGGTAAAAGAGTAGTAATCATGTACCACGTGATTTAAATCGCGGCCGGTTAGCTCAGTTGGTTAGAGCGTGGTGCTAATAACGCCAAGGTCGCGGGTTCGATCCCCGTACGGGCCAAAGGATCTTTTAACAGCTTGTTCACTTGCCATAGCTTTTCAAAGGGCTAAATACATAATTTTAATAAATAAGGATAAAAAAGGATAATATTTAAAAATGTTGATTATATACCATTACTAGAAAGCAAAACACATGGTCAAACAAACAAACATGTTAAATGTAAAATGCATATGTTTAAATAAAATAATAGATATTTTTCAAATATTGTGTGCACTGCACTAATGTTACAATAAAACGTAACATCTGCAAGGTTCTAAATATAAAACTGCTTCCCTTGAAACCTATGTGTCTATGATTATTCATGATGTGATATATTTTTTTTATGTGTGAGTGATTATAAAACAACTGGATGGCTTGAATAAGTCATAGCCCAGTTAACAAAGAATCACTCTACAGCCGTAAATGGTCATACCACACAGAAGACCACAGGCCAGTTACTGCACTACATTCCAACACGGTAATGGCACGGAGTCTCAAATGGTCATTACTGAGAGTTTTATAGACCTTCATTTTAAAAATGTCTCTTATTTTGAATCAGTCTAAGGAGGAAGTGAAAGCTCATTCATTAAAATACATGTAAAAATGCATGTTGGGCAAATTAAAATACTAAACTTGCACATTACAGTCAAATGTTAAGCAACTAGTTAAATCCACCAAGTGTGCAAATTACATTATGGTTTTAAGGGGTCAAAGATCATTTAGAAATCCTGGCAAGGGCATGTCTGTAAAAAGAGCATGTATTTTCGCAGCACATACTCTTGTTACCTCTTGTTACCAGGATTATCCGATCACACACAGCCTGACCTACAGCTACTGTTAGGCACGTCATGCTGCACTCGATCTTGCTCTTTATTAGTGCTTTGTGCTCTGGTCAGTCCTGTTGATAGATGTCCCGACCTATATGTAGACTGAGAAACAGAGCTAGGCCAGATAAGAATAAAAACAACAGAGAACACATGCACACGTTCACAAACTAACCCCAGTGCTTTCTCCTTGGCTGATTTATGGACTGGGAAAGAGCCCTCAAAAAGCATCAGGTCATGAGTCTTGAGACTGTCAAAGGAAACTGAATACCAGGACTCGTGCCACATACAGTGAGAGCGGACCACTAGGGCCACCAGTTTCTATTTTTAGTCATATATCATTAGTCTACCAAAACATGCTTTTCCCATCTATTTTTCTTTAATTCAAACCACTCTTGTCCCCTGAAGAAGGATATGGGGTCGACAGCTAGGAGCATGGCCCCCACATGCGTTCATGTTTCAGAACAGTTGGCAGTCCAAATCTAATATTCATTATGACAATAAAACATAATGTGTATTATTATTAATTATTATTACTACTATATTTTTAATACTGTTAAAGTTAATCAAAAATTATGATTATAGGCCTTGACAAGATGACAAAAAATGACAAAATAAGCAAACATAGGCTACATTTTAATTGGAAAATACAAAAAAAAAAATCATATTTATTTAGAGCAATGTCCAACTGTCAATATACATGCTTCCCACTTCAGAATAAAACGTTTTTAAGAAACCATTGTTTCCCGTTAACACCTGTGGTCCAATGAATGCCATTGTTGGGTGCTCTTCCTTAAAGAGTAATAATAAACATTTAAACATATAAACATGAGAAAAATGAAAGCAAAGACTATAGAATACCAGATTTGTAATAACAATAAATGTGAATAAATGATGAAATCATGATTTTATTTTTGGGTGAACTCTCCATTTAAAGCAACTGTATGTAATTTTGAGCATTTGTGCGACTTTGGAGCCTCCTATAAATAAGTGAGTGAAAATCACTGTCTCAAATATATCATTGTGGTAAGCGTGGGAAAGAAACAGACGCCATTAGACGCCATGTCTTATTAGAAGTCAGTGCACCGTCATGATTTAGTACTGCTATTTTAAGATAAAAAAAATACATACAGTCGATTTAAAATATGTATTAAGAACTATGTACACTAGTTTTAAAATCTTTGATCAACGTGTCACTGTCAGCATGATGTGGTTCTCATTTTTCTTGCTTTTTTTACAAGTCTTCACAAACCTGTTTGCAAGGCCATGCTATCTCTCTCTAACACACACACACACACTCAGGGGTCGATTCCAAGGGCTTGGCGTTAGAGGCAGATTTTGTGTATAAGTGACTTCAGGAAGAATCCCACAGTTCACAGTTGCCAGAGGTTCCCCTTTTTATTGACTGGATTAAGGTTGCTATAGTTGTTCTATAGATTCTATCACCAGGTCACACGTTTTGTCTGTTTAATTACCATGAACTCATTTCACACTAACTTCATAAGTGAAACTACTTCCTCACTGACAGTAACTTTATCTGTTTTTCTACGCGCTGCAAGAACTATGAAAGAAGAATATCGTGTTGCGTTTGCAGTGGGCTGGATCTTTAGATTGTATTATAACAACTCTAAACTTGATGAAAGCAAAGGACTCCCTTGTCACTTCTTTAATCCCAACATCGGAAGGCAATTGGTCTAAATTCGTCCAGATGAGACGTGATCCGCAGGACTATTGCGTGACGCTGCTGTCAATCCAGTATGGGGCGGTGGATGTGAGCCTACCGGACCGCGCGCGCCCGACACCGGAGGAGAAGTTGATCGGCGGAGCCTTTTATCCCCTCCAGCTTGCTTTGGATTGCTCTTACCTTACCCGAGAATTAAAGGCGTTTCTCTGTTTGCAAAGACACCTGTGGAATAATGCAGGACACCAAAAAATTCTTCGAGAACCTCTCTGGAGCAGGGAAGTCCATTGGCGTCCTGACAAGTGGTGGAGATGCTCAAGGTATCGCCTGTTTCTCTTTTAACAAACCGATTAGGATGTCAAGTGCGCTTGTTTACTCGTGCTCGCAGCGGCAGACTGACTTGTTTACAGCTTTAATCATCACACAGCTACACGGAGCCAGTGCATCAGATGTAAGAGAAAGACGAGGCAGTTCCGGGGTTTTAAACTGACGCTCAAATGACTTCTTCGCCACTTTTACAGCGATTCCGAAATAAACCGGATTATTATTAACACGTTTTGATATTTTAATGCTGAACCACATATTATTGATAATGGAATTAAATAATTAAAGTTGCATCGCTGAGAGTCTCGCACTCGATGAGCGTCATGACAACGCGTAAACCAGGTGCGCTCAAGCGGCTTTCAACGCAACTGGAATTAAATATTTATGCAATTACCTGACGCCGCGTTTACGGGATGTCATACACTTATTTTACTCTTACATTGCCATTTAGTGAAGTAGGACCTAATGAAATGAAAATGAGTGAACGAAAATGATTGAAATTCCTTCAGATCGCACTATCTGTTGCGTTATCTGTTTGTGTCCCTCACTAGGTTATCTGTGCATCTTTATGCGCATATATTTGTCACGATGAATCATCATTTTGTATCACGGTGAGGAATGCGTTCGCGTGTCTACGTGATGGCAGGCAAGTAGAGCGAGACTCCCGTGATGCCGTGATCACGTGGGAAAAAACCGACGGCATCCCAAGCGTGAGTATGCGCGGATAAAAGCCGCGGGATAATAGTTTCCGTTCGATGGCTGGATGCTCTTTTTAAAAGCGCATCTCCAGTAGGTCATTTATTCAGTTGAACTCAAGAGAGAGAACATGAAGACACGTATTGCGTTGTGATGCAATGTCTGGCTTCCTTCCTACATCTCAGTCAAAATAGACAAGTGTATTTTACTAAGCTTGTATTGTTTACTCGTGAATGCTCGTGTCAGTGTTGCCGAACTGGGCTACTTTAACAATGTTGCCGCGGGTTAAAGCGACTACAACAACGCCTCTGGTTAGGCTGGACCTCAGGGGAACAGATGCTTGATTCAACTTGTCAGGTCCAGGCAATAGGGAACATACTGAGCAGAGCCCACTTTCATGTTTTCATTTCTCAGATTTATGTGCCTATAGATGATCTTTACACTGTTTGATGCCTTAGAATTTGAGAATGACCAGTCTTTCTCTCTCTTTCTGTATTTTGTCATGTAGGTATGAATGCTGCCGTGAGGGCAGTGGTCAGAATGGGAATCTACGTGGGAGCAAAAGTTTATTTCATCCATGAGGTGATTTTTGATTTTCTTAATTGCCAGGTCTAAATTTTTAGAATCCCATAATAATAAAATTATGCATTTTATTTATAGGCGTCTTTCACAGCACTCAGTGACACCTTAAAAGCACTATAAAATACCAAATACAACATTTTCTGAAATGTATTCAGGACATTGAGATCCGACAAGCAGCATTGTTTTCATGGATCTCAAAGGCCATGCATGAAAGCTTGTGACAGATAAAAGGTGTCCATTCTGTGGTTGCCTTGGTGAGAAGGAAATGAATTCAGTTTTTTTATGATGTTACAATCAGTGGTTGGTTCTCAGGGCTACCAGGGCATGGTGGATGGAGGTGATAACATCAAAGAGGCATCATGGGAAAGTGTTTCCAGTATGTTACAAGTGGTAAGCAGTTTGCTATATTCAAGTCTCTTAAGCTTAAACAACACAAAAATGAGCAAACATTGAGAAGACACATTGCAGGGTTGTTGTAGAGAGCTGCATGATTCTCAACAGAGGTCATGATTCTCCTGTGGTTTTGGAGGAGAAACGTTAGACAAACAAAACATTTGACTAGAGGTTCTGACAAAAAGTTAATTGCTTCAGACTAATTCAAATATTAATTAATTCAACATAATCAATAATAATAAAAAAATGAATGAATAATTCAAAGAATCACTCATACAGACTGCATTTGTTAGTAAATGAATCTGTTTTTGAACAAATGGTTTGCATGAATGATTCAATAACAATTCAATGTCAATTTTTTAACAGTCACTTGTCGCCACCTACTGGTTTTAGGATGTTGTGGTACAATTATTACTTAAAGGGATAATTCACCCAAAAATTTAAATTTGCTGTTAATTTACTCTCTCTCTCAGGCTATCGAAGATGTAGGTGACTTTTTTTTCTTCAGTAGAACAGTACAGAATATTTTTAGCTGAAACCGTGGTGATTAATAAAATGCAAGTCAGCAGCTACCTGTTTTTGAGAAAGCACATCAAAGAACACATAAAATGAATACCCATGGCTTCTGACAATATATTGAGGTCTTATGAAGCGAAACGATCGGTCTGTGTAAGAATCTGAACATTATTTACTACATTATTACCTGTAATCCATATTCTCAGTAAACAGGAAAATATGTTTTTATCCTCCGCGAACTGGTTCTTTCAGTCAGTTCGTTTCAATGAACTGGTTCAGTTCACTTGTTTATGTAATCACGCAATAAGCAATTATTTTATTAACACACTCAATAATTATGTGAAATGTGGATATGTTAAAGCATCAGATTACAAAAAAAGATATTTATATATTTTATTTATACTTTCAGATTTTGACCAAAATTAAAACAATCAGTTATTACATATGAACTGTATTTTCTTACTACTGTGTGTGTGCAGGGTGGCACTGTAATTGGCAGCGCCCGCTGTAAGGATTTTCGTACCCATGAGGGCCGTTTGCGTGCTGCTCTGAACCTGGTGCAGCGTGGCATCACTAACTTGTGTGTGATTGGTGGAGATGGCAGTTTGACCGGGGCTAATCTCTTCAGGGAGGAGTGGAGTGGACTCCTGGATGAGCTTGTCCAATCAGGTAGCAGAGTGGGAGGGGCTTAAACATGGGACGAGAATTTGTACTTTGTAAGTGCACTGAATATCATAATATTTTGCCGTATTTCTCCCAGGTCAAATCAGTGAAGAGGCTGCCCAAACTCATTCTGCACTGCATATCGTTGGGATGGTGGGATCTATTGACAATGATTTCTGTGGGACAGATATGACCATTGGCACTGACTCAGCACTGCACAGGATCATAGAGGTGGTGGACGCCATAATGACCACGGCACAAAGGTACTGTATATACCAAAAATGACAATATACAGAAAATTCTAGTTATTAGATATTAAAATCAGCATATTATGGTGAGCATAAGAGACATTTTTCAATCATAATTATTCCAAACTTTTGACTAGTAGTGTAAATGCACTTTGAATATCAAATACATAGTTTGTCATTAAAGATAAATAGATTTTTTTTTAAATTAATTTTCAGCCATCAGAGGACCTTTGTGCTGGAGGTCATGGGAAGACACTGTGGGTAAGACCCTCGACTAGAAACACTCTAAAGAGAAACATGCATATACTGAAAAATCAGCATTAAACCATTTGTGTATGTGTGTGTAGGTATCTAGCATTAGTCAGTGCTCTTGCATGTGGAGCTGACTGGGTGCTGATTCCAGAAATGCCTCCCAAGGATGGCTGGGAGGAACAGATGTGTCATAAACTATCAGAGGTAACACACTCACACACATAAACATACACACAAAAACCTACAGCTGTTCTCAAACCAGCTCAAATATAGAGGTTTTTAACCTAATTGCATTATTCAGATAAGTGACAGTACTCTAGTTGTTTTTAAAACCAGTAACCAGCTACCTACAGCAGTTGCACTGTAGCATGAACTAACATCACTTCAGTGTTTGAACTATTTGCTTTATATTGTGCATGGAGCCTTGCAACAGAGGAAGCTGAGGAAATAATTAGCATTTACTGGTTTTATTCAAAGCGACTTACAAATGAGATGCTTCACACACAATTTGTCATCAGTGCCAGCAATATTTGTGGGAATTTTAAGTGTAAGCTAGATTCACACACAAGCTAAAGCTGAAATCTAGAGAAAAAGATAACTATAAATTAATTAGAAATAAGCGAGAATTATATGAGAGGGAATATTATGCATGCATACACACACACACACACACACACACACACACACACACGTATAAATATGTATATATATATATATATACATATTTATACGTGTGTGTGTGTGTGTGTGTGTGTGTGTGTGTGTGTGTGTATATATATATATCAGTGTATGTATATATAAATAAAAGTTAAAATAGGAAGTCTCTGCATTTATGGTTGTCTTTAATGTTTTTCTTTTACGTATAGCATTGAATTATTTTAGTAAGGCAGTTCATTCTGATGATTCATTTAATGAACTGGTTAAAGAAATATGATTCACTAAATCCTCCGAATCATCACTCAGTTGTTTTCCTGCAACTCTTTGTGCATTGTTTTACATTGTCTTTTTGTAGCAAAACAAACATTTAATTACATTACATTATAATCACTAATCGATTTCTTTATTGTTTTTGTGACAGAAAAATGCTTCTCTTTTCAACTGAATTATGTAATCTGGTATTTAGAAAGTTTAATAGCTTACAGCTTCATTGCGGTTAGCTAGCTTGTAGAGTAGTAAACCTTTTTTAAAGAATAGCTTTACAATACTACTCAAAATTATTGGCTAGCATCAGTTTCCCAAGCTGCCATGCACATACATATGAACACAATCACACAACACACTCATGCATACATGCCAGTGCACACACACACCACTTGTTTCAGTCCTCCAGTGTTTGTCCTGCAGAGCCGTTTGCGAGGTTCTCGTCTTAATATAATCATAGTGGCCGAGGGAGCCACAGACAGACACGGAAACCCCATCAGCTCTAATACAGTGAAGGACGTGAGTATCTTCTCCCTGTTCTCACCAGTGTGTATGTGTGTATGGATGTGTGTGTGCACGCTTTTTTCCCTTGTAGAATCGTGCTGATAAGAAACGGCTTAATATCATCATAGTAGCTGAAGGTGCAATAGACCAAAACAACAAGCCCATAACCACAGAACTTATAAAGGACGTGAGTAATGCACAGATACAGCCCATACAGCACATTCATGTTAAAAAAGCTTACAAATTACTGTTTTTCTTCTCTTACACTTAACAAATAAAAACGTGTCTTTTGAGTTTTGGTAGACATTGTCTTTTTGTGTAAATGTGTGAGTTTCCATATTGTACTTTCCCTTCATTTATCGGACTGATTGTAGCAGTTGTGATCAGCATGTAATTACCTTTTTTTAAGTTACGCACAGTTTCTCTTACAGCAGTTAGGTCTGTGGTTATGTTAGCTGAGCTTGCCTTTAATAACCCCCTTAGAAATATTGCTTTTTTATGCATGTGTGTTTTTAATTTGGGCTTGGGTTTCTATGTTCAGTCCAAAATCAATAATAAATCCATCTACACACTACCTTTTTTCTTCTGATTCTCAGTTTTTTCATAAATCAATACCTTTATTTAGCAAAGATGCTTTAAATTGATAAAAAATGAAAGTGAAGACATTTACATTGTTACAGTTTTAATAAATGCTGTTATTTTGAACTATTTATTCATCAAAGAATCCTGGAAAGAAAATGAATAGTTTCCACAACAGTATTAAGCAGCAAAAACTGTTTTCAGCATTGATAATGATGAGAATGTTTTACTGAGCAGCAAATCGGCATAATAGTAGAATTTCTGAAGGATGCTGAAAATTCAGCTCTGCAACACAGGAATAAATTATTTTAAATTGCAAAAAATATTTCACAATATTACTGTTTTATTGTATTTTTAATTAAATAAATGCAGCCTTGCTGAGCATAAGTGACTTAAAAAACATAACAAAATCACCCCGACCCCAAACTTTTGTACAGTAGTGTATATCTGCCATTCAACTTTTAATTCGACAATCTTGCTTGGATCTGTTTGAGAAACATCTGTATTTGATTTGAAGTGAAGATTGTGTGTTGACTCTCTACTGCAGCTGGTGGTGCGCTGTTTGGGGTTTGACACGCGGGTCACCATTCTGGGTCACGTCCAGAGAGGAGGAACACCCTCTGCCTTTGACCGGATTTTGGTATGGTCCTTACTGAATAAATCACAACTTAATTTGATTGAATTGGGAAAAAACACTTTGACATGGTGTATTCAGTCTCTTCGCTTTTCCTCCGTAGGCGAGTCGTATGGGTGTGGAAGCCGTGTTGGCCCTGTTAGAAGCGTCTCCTGGTACTCCAGCATGTGTGGTGTCTCTGTGTGGGAACCAGGCTGTCAGGCTTCCTCTGATGGAGTGCGTTCAGATGGTGAGAAAGTAACTCAGCTAATGGCAGTCTTTCGGGTTTTAATGATTATAGTGAAGCTAATTAAGTCTGGGAGCCTGGCCTAGTGATTAGTTCACATAAGTTCTTGTTTCCTGTCATCTTTCCACATCTGTGTCAGTAAGAGAGGTAAGAAGACCAACCATAAATAAAAAAATAAAAAGTATTTCAGAGATTTGTCCTAAAGCAATATTTTCCCATACGCAAATATATATGTACACATATAACATTTCCATACATGAAATATATTTCCTTATGAAGTTAAACATATATTAGCAATTGGAACAATTTCATAAATCTAGCCCATGCAAATATTTATGTTTATGTATGTCTGATACATGTTTGGGTATATGTGTCATGTACATGTTTATCCATCCCAAAACCGGTCACCAAGTTTATATAAAGTAAATATAAAAGATATGTGTGTATTTATAAAATTATGAAAAAAATATAAAGTGGTGGCCAAAATTATTAGAACACGGCATATTTAAGAGGTTTCGGTTGTTTTTGTTGAATTGGCCATTACAATACCCATAAAACGAACTATTGCCAGAACTACCTGCGACAGAAGGAATTTGCTGGAACGTTGAAAATGATGGACTGGCCCCCTCAAAGTGGACCTCAACCTCATCGAGCAAATTTGGGGCCAATTGGAAAATAAACTGGACTGATCTATTGTACATTCAAAGGAAAGACTTTGGCTTGAGTTGCAGAAGGCATGGGATAACATTAGTGTTGAAGTTCTCAGGAAATATATTGTTTGTCGTATTGCAGACACAGGAGGTTCAGAAGGCCATGGATGAAAAGCGATTTGAAGAAGCTGTAAAACTGCGTGGCAGGTAAACCACAAAAATCATCTTTTTACAGAGCAGATGTCAATGTCAAAAATAAAACAGTTCATCTTAGTTTTTGTGCTTTTAACCCTACAGAAAATGTCTGAATGACTTTTTTTTAAAATCCTTTTTTGTTTTTCTTTGTAAATTTTAGAAGTTTCGAAAACAACCTGAACACTTACAAACTCCTGTCTCATCGCAAAATTGATGCTGAACTTCCACGTGTAAGTGATAATGACTTTCATCTTATTATTATTAATAATATTGTGTATAACATATCTCCTCTGACTATTTCTGTGACACTGACAGCTCAATGTTTATTTTATTTTTCTTTTGCGGGGATAAGGATGGAACACAGGAAGGACGTGTATGTACATAAATTTAAATTTATGCATTTAGCAGACGCTTTTATCCAAAGCGACTTACAGTGAATTCAGGCTATCAATTTTTACCTATCATGTGTTCCCGGGGAAACGAACCCCCAACCTTGCGCTTGGTAACGCAATGCTCTACCACTTGAGCTACAGGAGCACTGTACATGGAATATACAAATAGAATAGAATAGATGACAAAAGAATTGAATATTGAATGCTTTTTAATCTGATAGATTCCTGAAGTTCCTTTTACAATTTTTTCCTTAGTAAGCATCTGATTGATTTTTTTCCAAGTATAAAATAGAATAATATTTTGTTTTACTTCAGTGAAAGGTTAGATTGATTTTTTTCAATGAAAGATCTAAGGGATAAACAATGTGGATTTATTTTCATAGCATTCTTTCCTGATATATATCTTTGTGAGTGTAGGAAGAAAGACTGAATCATTTTTGTACATATTCATGATGTTTTCTGCAGTAGTTTACTCACAATCACACAAATGCAGCTTAATCCAGGATTTTGTAATGTGTTTCTGTTTTGTAGCAGATTAGACTCCAAATCGTTCTGCTCTATAAACCTTTGAGGTCATGTGACTCACTTTGAGACGCAGGCCTGACTTCATGAATGAGAGGACTCGTGGGATTGTGTGTTTAGTTGTGTTTATGTTGTGTGATAATGCTCTCTTCTCTTCTCTAGAGCTCATTTAACGTGGCTGTGCTGAATGTTGGCGCTCCTGCAGCTGGCATGAATGCAGCCGTGCGCTCGGCCGTCAGGGTCGGGATCACCGAAGGCCACACTTTGTTTGCTGTAAATGATGGATTTGAGGGCTTCTCTAAGGGACAGGTAATGCAACGCAAACTAACAGACCATTCTGTTTAATTGGTGTTTTGTTAATTATGGGAAGTTTTATGTTGATGTTTCATCATTTGTGTTTGGCACTTTTCAAATACTTTTTATATAGATACTAAAAGATAAGAATAATAGTTTTTTTTTTCTTCTCCCAGACACAGACGTTAAATTTTAAATCAGGAATATGCATTATAAAAATATTATAGATTTTTTTTAAAGTATGGTAATCTAAAATGAAGAGTGAAATAATTCTGAACTATTTCAAAAGGTTTTTTTTTACAAATATTACATTGTTGTGGCATTATTTCCATCACAACCAACAATATTACCTCTAATAAAAGTTTTTAGAAAATCAAGGTAAAATCAGCATAATCAAAACTTATGGTAAATATCACTTGAGAACAGAATAGATTATTTTTAATATTATAATCACTATCATTTGTTGTGCAAAATCTCCAATCAAGTTCTAATTTAATTTTGTCAAATTATGCAAAAAAAAATTAAAATTAGTGCTGTCAAAAGATTAATTGCATCCAAAATAAAAGTTTTTGTTTACATAATATTTGTGTACTGTGTATATTTATTCCGTATATATAAATAGACACACATGCATGTATATATTTAAGAAAAATGTTACGTTTATATATATAATATAAATTATATGAATATAAATATATACATGTAAATACATGTAAATATTTTCTAAAAAAATACATTATTTTTTTTAAATAAACAAAACAAAAAAAAAAAAAAAATAACAAAAAAAAATAACATTTAAACAAAAACCTATAAATCGGTGTGATTAATCGATATTAATCGTTTGACAGCACTAGTTAAAATATAATATTGAAAATTTTTGAAAAATTTGCCTTAGCAAGACTAAAGAATCTGATGTTTTATTCTAAAATTGTTTAAAATATTTAATGTTGTCAAATACAATATATGATTTAAGATGTGGTGGAAATGCCATTCAGTTTTGACAAATTATTTAGCAAAGAATCAGGTGGCAACCCCGTCTCTGTGAAACACTACAAGTCTGCATATGGACGTGTTTATGTAAATCAATCCCTTCCCAAATGAGATAAAGAGTCATGATTACAGTAAGCCCATTATTCCATCCCACAATCCCCTGCTGCATTGTGTTCAGTGCCATAATTAACCTAGTGTAGCATTACAGATCTGTTCGATACTACTTTACTCTTTCAGAGGTAATGCTGCTCATGGCGATGATGCATGTTTGCCATTTAAATGCACGTTTGAGGCATTTTCTTGCTTATTTGGACAATTTTGATTGTATGTGTCTCCAGCCATTTTGCAAAGTTTCTCTGTTGCTTTGTGTAACAGATGAAGAGATACAGGAGTTAAAGCAAATGTCCATCCCATATGTGCTCCTTCTTTGATTGTTTTTCCTGCTTTCAGATAAAAGAAATCAAGTGGGGTGATGTTGGGGGCTGGACAGGCCAGGGCGGGTCTCTGCTAGGAACAAAAAGGTAAGATTATATTTCTAAGGGCCTATTGTCAAAAAAAAAAAAAAAAAAAAAAAACACTTATATGAATGTATGCAATGAATAGGATTTTTTCTGGTATTCTTTCAGAACTCTCCCAGCAAAACACATTGATAAAATTGCAGAACAGATGAGGATTCACAACATCAACGCTTTACTGGTTATTGGAGGTTTTGAGGTATGTAATGTAACATTTACAGTATCTACGTAAAATAAGCTTTACAGTAAAAAAAAGTGTTCATATTTTGCTACATATCAATCAATAAATAAGATTTTGATTCTATGACATTGAAATTTCTACTAAAAAATAAGTTGTCAACCCAGCATTTTTCATTAGGATGACATAATGTCTGTAAATTATTTTATCACTGTTTTATCATATCTGTTATATAAAATGGTTATTTACAGGTAAAAAACAACAATTTACAGTGTTTTTGTTTAATTCCCAGATATACATTGGTTTCTAAGAAAATAACACTTTATTTAACAATTATGAGACTTGTTGGGGTCAGTAAGATTTTTTTTTTTAAGAAATTGATACGTTTATTTGACGAGAGTACATTAAATTGATCAAAAGTGACAGTAAAGATAATGTTTCAAAGATTTCAAAATAAATGGTATTCTAAAAAGAATAGGCTCACATTTATTTTGAAATCTTTGAAACATTATCTTTAAACATCTTTAAATTTTTGTGGAAATCATGGTACATTATTTTCATTATTTAATTATTTTAGTTAAAAAACTTTACTAACCAAATAATTCTGAAAGTAATATACCATGATTTCAACAAAAATATAAAGCAGCACAACTGTTGTCAGCATTGATAATAATAATAAATGTTGCTTGAGCAGAGAGAATGATTTCTGAAGGATCATGTGACACTGAAGACTGAAGTAATGATGCTGGAAATTCAACATTGGATCCCAGAAATAAATTATATATATATAAAAAAATTATTTTAAATTGTAATAATATTTCACAATATTAAAAGACTATAAAAGACTAAAACATTTTAAAAAAATCTTACACACCCCAATCTTTTGACATGTAATGTAAAACATCTTAAAGTGCCAGACTACAACAAACACCAAGTAAAAATTCTGCATTAATACTTACAGTATCTTCCTACCCACATTATCATAGTGGGCATGGCTCTCTGCCCCTCCCCTTTCTTAACATTACCCATAATTCTGGCCAGTGACCCATAAGTCCTTGCTCTGACCGCAGGCATATTTGGGGCTGTTGGAGCTGCAAGCAGCTCGTTCCAAACACGCAGAGCTTTGTGTTCCCATGGTGATGGTCCCGGCCACTGTGTCCAACAACATCCCCGGCTCAGACCTGAGTATCGGGGCAGACACGGCCCTCAACGCCATCACGGACGTAAGACGGCACACACTCGTGTCAGAGTGTGTGTGTGTGTATGGGGGTGGTGGGCATGTGTATCTGTTTGTCGAGAGCACTGTTCTGTCAGTGAGATATGCTGAAAGGTCAGGGCTGAGGATTGCCAACCTCCCAGACAGGAAACACACAGGTCAGACTAAAAATACTTGAATGTTAAACAACATTTTCTGGGTTGCAGCATAAGCTCAGCATAAGACTCAGCCTTAGGGAAATTTGGTTTTTAGATACATTGCAAAGCACAGAAAGTGTGGTCGAGTGGTGTTTAGTAAGATGAGGTAGATTTCTATTTGCTAGGGTGAGGTAGAGCTGCATTTGGAGGGTGGGATAGAGCTGTTTAACAGGTAAACAGGTAAACTTGTGCTTGGTCGTATTAAGTATGTTTACATGTACAGTTACTATACATTTACAATACTTTATCTGTCTGACTAAGCATATACACTTTTATTGGCTTCTAAAATCCATGAAACCTTTCCATTGTACTTAAGGTTATTTATAGAGGAAAAAGTTGTTTAGATTTTTAAAATGTTCTTCACACTGAGAAAAAATTAAAATATTTTTTCTTTGGGTAACCCAAAATGGGTCTTCTGTAACGTGGTTGCGAAAAACCCACTTCAAAACATTTTGAAGCCAACAAATATGTTGTTAGGATGAAAAAAGATTTCATTTTTAGGCTGGTCTGTCAGTACTTGTCAATGTCAAAATTATTGAAATGGGCAATAAAATCAAAGAAGGCAGCACAACAATTCAACTGTAACAATGAAACAGTGTATTATGTAAGTAGCTAAACATTTAATATTTGACAACAGATTTCATTGTTTGTATTGAAAAAAAAACAGGCTCTCATATATGTCATCTATTTAATTCATAAATGAATGTGCAGAGACAAGAAACATTAATAAAGCTGTACTGGTATAGTGAATGTGTGCACATTTTAAAATAAAAATATTATTTGCTAATAAATTTACTGTTTTTCCTATACGTTTACTTTATTCCCTAAACTCCCTTTAAATTTTGTAATTATTACAAATAAATATTTAGATAAAAAGATCATTACTTCTTTGGTTTGGCCCACCCCAATGCTTAAGACATGGTTATGGCTAATATTATTACTGGAATAGTTAAATACATTGTGTGCATCTCTTCTGTCCTTCAGATCATGCACACAATATTGAGGCCAACTGTAAACCAATTAACATGCATATATATATATATATATATATATATATATATATATATATATATATATATATATATATATATATATATATATTTTATATAATTTTTTAAAGTGCATGTAAACATACTTGCTGTGGTTAGTAGGTTGACTCACAGCTCTAAAGTTAGAGTTTTGTATTGTAGTATGAAGTAGAGGTGCATTTGGTTGGATGAGATATCAGTGTGTTTGATGGTGAGGTTGGTGATCACTGCAGCCTGACTGAATCAGTGTGTCTGGAGACGAACGCATGTGGTCACACAGCACAACCTGTCGCCCAGTCTCACACTTAACTCTATAACTGTGTTTTGTGTGTGTTTATATTAAAGGCCTGGTCCAACACAATGTGTTTATCGACACTACAGCGCAATCACACTGAGAGACAAATTCTAATAACAATAATAATTATTATATTGCATTTTAAGTTTGATTATAATGCATGTGATGTGAAAACATTATCATTTAATTTATAAAATTGTTGGATTTATTATTAAACTATTATAACATTAATTTATTATTAATCTTTTTTATTTTGAGCTCGGTTCTGCTATTTCCAAAATCATATATATCTGATATTTTATATATATATATGTGTGTGTGTGTGTGTGTGTGTGTGTGTGTGTGTGTGTGTGTGTGTGTGTGTGTGTGTGTGTGTGTGTGTGTGTGTGTGTGTGTGTGTGTGTGTGTGTTAATTAAAGAGCATTTGGAATTGAGTTCAAAAGTATTTGACAGTAAATAACATCACTAACATCTAAAACCATTTAATCGCAAAAATAACATATTTATGTTGTTGTGGAATAACCTTTAATTTTTTCGGTTTCAGCAGTAATAAATAATTACATGCTTTAATTCCTAATGCTCAATAACATTTTAATTTCTATGAACAGCATTTGTGTCTAACTGACGATTTCTTGAATTAATATTTCAGTTAGAATGCATGAAACATGTTCTGTCCATAAACATTAAGTTGTTAATAACAAATCAAATCAAATGTAAGTGCAACTAACAAAATGACATTTAATGCCAACCCATACGTAAAGAAAGAATCTCTGTCTGCATGTGTGTGTTTTGTTGCGCTGTTTAGGGTATGGTTGTGCAGGTGTGTTCAGTCGGTCGGTTTGTGAGGCTTTCTGCTATCTAAATAACTTCCCTCCATCACCATTTAGCCAATGCCATGCCCACATCACGAGTTGGAGCTCCATCTGTTGGTCAACTATATGTTGGTCTTGATCAGACAGGAAACATTTTTACCCCTCAAAAACAATCAGAAAGGACAGCATATTCCGTCCTGTTTAGTGTACACTAGTAAGTAAGTGAGCAGTCATCCTAATGCATGTGCACTGCTGCAGGCCTTTGAGAGTTTGCTGCAGCTGGTCGATGCCCGCAGCAGGTATGAGGAGTTCTGTGTGCCCATGTGCATGCTGCCCGCCACCATCAGTAATAATGTGTCCGGCACTGACCTCAGCATTGGCGCTGACACCTCCCTCAATGCCATAGTGGAGGTAAGACGCACTCCCCTCAGCCGGAATGGCAGATGTTACGATAGTGATCAGCACAGCGGAAATGGAAATAGAGAATTTGTCAGGCTTTTTTTTTTTAAAGATGCACTAAGTCATTTTTGGTTAAAGAAATAGTTGAACAAAAAATTAAAATTTACTGAAAATGTATTCACCCTTGGGATATCTAAGATATAGATGAGTTTGTTTGTTCATCAGAACAGATTTGGAGAAATTTTGCATTACAGCACTTGCTCACCAATGGATCCTCTGTAGTAAATGGGTGCCATCAGAATGAGAGTCCAAACAGCTGATAAGGATCCATTGGCGAGCAAGTGATGATATGCTAAATTTCTCCAAATACTGTTTTAGGTTGACACAAAAATCACACACAAACACACACACACACACACACACACACACACACACACACACACACACACACACACACACACACACGCACTCAAAACATATATGCTTATCAGTACCATAACTTCTCCATTTCAAAGACATTTTTGACATGCATAATTTATTCCGAGAGGAAGTGAACAATGGTAGGTAGTTTACTGTGATAAAGTGAAGTGTTCGGCTGGTCATGTGATTTGCTTTTAGGTACAATAAAATGATAAATGTCACTTTAAATGCATTTGTCAATTGTAGTTTTTTAAAAGAATATATATAAAAATATAATGCAGAGATATATATATATATATATATATATATATATAAATATATATATGTATATATATATACTGTATATATATTACAATTGAAACAACTTCTTAGTGCACTTATACATATCTTTTATTTTTATTTTTTTCTGTCCTCACATAAATATCTGCCCATGAGATATTAAGCTTTAGATGCAATTTACATTATCTGAGGTTCAATAACATACAAAACCATTTTTGTCCACTACAGGAAAGATTTCTATGCTGATCTGAAACGTTTGTATATTTTCCTAAATTGCATGGCAAACATTTATCATCCCAGAAAAGGAACTGCACCTAATCACTTATTTATGAGTTGAAACCACATGCATGTTCTCTGTTGTTGTGAACTATATAGTGCCTTGTGCTTGCATGTGATGGCTTGCGCACAGGTCCAAAATTAACGCTCAACGAGTGTCAACTTTTATGAACAAATTGCAAAATTATACATTGTGTAAGCTGAGTTAATAGTAGTTTGAGTAATTCCTGAACTTACTCTTTAACCTTTGCCAAAAATCTGCTAAATCATAAAATCCACAGTTCAAATGTTCCTTAATATATATTAAATTATTTACTAAAATATTATTTCCAAAATGTTTTAAATCAATTTTTAAAACGTTTTTTATGTACCCACCATTGGCCAGTTAATTTTGGACCATGCTTTATGCTTGTGTTATACTTCAGTAATATCCTGTATATCTAGTCGTTTACGGGTATGTGTCAGAACTGCACTGGCTTTTGCATGTGCATGAATGTGATAATAACAGATATGTTTCATTCTTTAACTTTAAAAATGTGGTTGTCAGACATGTGATCGTATAAAGCAGTCGGCCAGCGGAACCAAGCGTCGTGTGTTCATCATTGAGACGATGGGTGGTTACTGTGGTTACCTGGCAACGGTGGGTGGTCTGGCGGCTGGAGCGGATGCAGCCTACATCTATGAAGAGCCATTTGACATCCGAGACCTGCAGGTGAGAGACACTGTACTTCACTTATATATATATATATATATATATAAACATATATATATATATATATATATATATATATATATATATATATATATATATATATATATATATGTATATATATATATATATATATATATATGTATATATATATATATATTATATATGTGTTATATATATAAGTATATATATACATATGTATATATATACATATGTATATATATCTATATATATAATAGTATATATATATACATATGTATATATATTATATATATATGTATATATATATGGTATATAGAGTATATACATGTATATATCCACTATATGTATTTATATATATATAGATATTATATATATATATATATATATATTATATAAGCTACAAATAAGCACTAAAAATAATGTTTACAATGTTTTTTTTTTTACCCATTATTTGCATTGAACAAAGTCTTTACTGTCACTTTTGATCAATTTGCTGAATAAGTATTTATTTGTATTTATTAAAAAAAATGTTTGGGGGGGGGTCTTACGTGTGTGTCTAGCTAGTATTCCATTATGAACACACAGTAGCCAAAGCCAAATCAATGATTCTTAATAGTTCAGGGTCAAAGGTCAAGTCTGTCCCCTTCTGCCAGACACAGGCACTACAGTGTACCCTTCTTCACGTCCTCTGTCTGCTCTGTCCCATACGCAGGCAGCAATATTTAGCAGAGTGTACTATTTAAGGAAAGAGAGAGAGAACGTCAGCGTCATGCTGAGTTTTTATGAGTGCTCTATTTTTCAGTCTAACGTAGAACATTTGACTGAGAAGATGAAGACCAGCATCCAGAGAGGTTTAGTGCTCAGGTATGATCTAGCTCTCTCACATACAGCATTAATACACTGGATTCATGTATCATGTAGAAGCAGTGAGGTGTGTTTGTATGCGTGTCTGTATTTTACAGGAATGAGAACTGCAGTGAGAACTACACCACTGACTTCATCTACCAGCTGTACAGTGAAGAGGGCAAAGGAGTCTTTGACTGCAGGAAGAACGTCCTGGGACACATGCAGCAGGTACAAACACACACACATTTGCATACACACACAAATACAGTTGTGGATGTGATCAGAATATTGTTCATCTGCTGTGTAGGGTGGTGCTCCTTCCCCATTTGACAGGAACTTTGGCACCAAGATCGCAGCTAAAGCCATGCAGTGGATCTCCAAGAAGCTCAAAGAGTTTTACAGAACAGGTAAAGAGAAATTAGATGTAGTCTGGGATTGTGTGAAGTCAGAACTGATTTTTGTGCGACAGAAAATGTACATATTTAACACTGCTGCAGGAAATTAAATGCTGATAATCTTAGAGCACATTTTTGCACCACATACACTTACATATTTCTGTAACTAAGAATTATATAAATAAATTATATATACATATAAATCATATATCATTTATATATATATATTATATATATAGATCTATATATACTATATATATAATATATTTTCATGAGCAAAAAATTTTAGTGCCTCTGTGTTAATCTGTGTTAATAATAATTAATTTATCAATAATTAAAATTACTATAAATATACTAAATATACAGTATTCCTTCTAAAAAAATAAGCATACTTCTAAAAAAATTTTATATATGTGGTTTTTCTATATAATTAGCAATTGTGTGTGATGTGTGTGTGTCTTTATTTACCATTAATAATGTAATGATAAATTAATACAATAAACAATTATATATTTTATATGTGCACACCAAAAATGCAATATATTCAGGTCTTTGTAATTACTGATGCACTGTGATTTGCAACGATGTTGATATTTGAGCAGCACAAACATAAACGCTAATTCCTGTTTGAAATCCAGTTCCTATTGGCAACGAGGATCACAATACATAATAAGATAACCCAATTATCGCTCTCTTCTATCTATTCAAAAACTAATTAACTATAAACTCTGATTGACCTACCAAAAACTCAGGCAGCTATTGATGAAGTCGTCCTTGTGTAATAGCACTCTAAACACAACAGGCCGGAATTTAAGGTATAAGCTTCATGTTGAAATCTCCTAGCTGAATTATTATCCCACACAATCATGGCTAAAACGACCCGACAATAGAAACGCGGTGCACAACGAGGCGAGAGGAGCGGTCCAGCCCTAGGTACACAACTCATTGGACACCCTCAAAAGGTTCCTGAGAGGAAGACACGCGCTAATATTACTCAACTGAATCGTGGTAAACTTGACTATCTATCATCATTGACAAGACACTCCCCCTTACTGCTGATTGGCTGTTGACCAGAAAGTGTTTTTTGGGACTCAGTGAAGTGCTGTGGTCAAAACAGTTTTTCAAAAAATCCGGACGCCCTTGCCACCTTTGGAGAGGAAGGGCCGAATGTTGGGGACCTGCGGAAGCACTGTGCAGTACAACATATTTCATTTGCACAGTCTTTGTTTTTTGCTTTCGCTTCAGCCTGACCTGGGCTACAGAGAAGCAGCACTGGACGGTGAAAAGTAACTGTTTTTTCGGATTGAAAGCACAATTTTGCATTCATTCGGAAATCATATTGAAGGTGCCGAAAAAAAGCTGTCGACTTGGAAATGCCAAAATGCCGAAGTCGCAGTGCCAGTACACCACAGATCAGTAATGGTCTGGGGTGCCATTCAGCTCCACTGTTGGTCCCACTGTTGTTTTATCGGGGGCTTGTCAATGCAGCTAGCTATCAGAGATTTTGGAGTACCTCATGCTTCCATCTGCTGTAGCTTTATGGAGATGAAGATTTGTGTTTTTCAGCACGACACAGCTCAGCAGTGCCAAAACCACGGTAATTTGTTTTACTGACCATGGTATTACTGTGCTGTCAATTGGCCTGCCCTCTCCTGACCTGACCCCCATGGATAAAGTCTGTATATTGTGAATGGGAGAGTTGTGAGAGACGAAGACCCAACACTTTGGATTAGATGCTTAAGGCTGCTATCGCAGCATCCTGCCTCCATAACACCTCCAGCAGTGGCCAACAGGCTGATTGCCTCCATGGCCACGCTTGAAAAATCAATTTCCTGCACAAAGGTGTATGAAGTGCATAACTGAACACTAATTATTTTACAAAGGTTGACTTTTTTTGTATTTTTCTTTTAATTGTGTCGGATGAAATATGCTAATTTTTTGAAGTTTTCATGAGGGTTTTATGTTTCATGAGCTGTATGCCAAAATCATCAGTATTAAAAACATAAAAGACCTGAAACTTTCAGCTGGTAAAAATATCGAACAAGTGTAATTTTATCCATTAGGTTAATGAATACATTAATTAATAATATTTTTGAGAATAAAATACAAATAATAATAATAAAAAAAAATATTACATTAATTGTGTGTGTGTGTGTGTGTATAATACAATTAATAATAAATATATTAAGAATTATATATTAAAGATGCACTAAGTGATTTTTGCCAAATTTTGTAAAGATTTTTTTCTAAAAAATTCATACATTATATTAAGAAATATAATATATTAAGAATTATATATTAAAGATGCACTAAGTGATTTTTGCCAAACGATGTTGATATTTGAAAGCACCAAAACACAAACGCCCATACCTGTTTGAAAATCTCCACGCCCTAATTTTGGTACACAACCGTGGCAACGATGATCACGGAAACAAATGAAGATGACACAAATTGAGCGCTCTCTTCTATCTATCATTACAAGACACGCCCCCTTACTGCTGATTGGCTACAAGTGTGTTTTGGGACTCAGGTCCGACGCTGTGGTCAAAACTGATTTTCAAAAATCACTAAGTGCACCTTTAATATAAGAAATGTTTGGTCTTCACTGTCACACAGTGTTATTTCATTTTGCTCTTTGTATTTTGCTTTCCTTCGTTGGCTCAGGTGAAGGTAAGTTATTTGAATCTCAAAATGATATTGATTTCACTTGAAGCACAGTGTTATTATGCTTATATCTTTGGTCATTTTGCGCTGCTTGTAGACTTTGTACAGTACCACATTTTTGTGTGTTTCGTAGGCCGTGTGTTTGCGAACACAGAGGATTCTGCGTGTTTGTTGGGGATGCGGCGCAGGGCCCTGGTCTTCCAGCCTGTCATACAGCTGAAGGATGAGACGGATTTTGTGTAAGACAACAAGCAAGCTTCACAAAGCTGATTCTATTATCTTAAAAATGATGTCGTAATATTTGTTTGCAAGGCTACTCTTAAATTTTTTTATTTTGATTGAAACATTTAACTTTTTTGGTAACACTATACTTAAAGCCTTTATGTATAACACATTATTCAAGTATTCATAATGTACAAAGTAATGCATAATATCTTTTTAGAAATTTGATTGTGAAAAAATTAATAGAAAAATTAATAATAAAAGTGTAAAGTTTAAAAAAGTTTCTTATTTTAGTTTTTAGTGACTTTAATTGTAATCAATGGTCTGGGTGGACTTGAGAAGGAGTTTAGAGTTGTGTCTATGTCTTCTTAATACATTATTTTTAACTCAATAGAACAAGGAAAAAAAATTTTCCATTATATATTCCCTTAAAAAAATCACATTAAAAAACATTTTAAAATAACAAATTCCTTTGACCTGATATTGTTCATGTTTATTTCCAGTCACAGGATCCCGAAGGAACAGTGGTGGCTCCGACTGCGTCCGCTCATGAAGATTCTGGCCAAGTACAAGACCAGCTACGACGTGTCCGATTCAGGCCAGCTTGAACACATCGTCCGTCTCAGAGCTAAAGACATCTCTGCCATTTAAAAGCAGCAGGCAGCCACATGTGAAACCAAGTTGTCTTGCAAGTAAAAACTTATTCTATGTGAAGACCTGCGATTCCATAGTCTTGACCTGAACACATAATCATATGTGACCCTGAACCACAAAACCAGTCATAAGGGTCAATTTTTCGAAATTGAGATTTATACATCATCTGAACGCTGAATAAATAAGCTTTCCACTGATGTATGGTTTGTTATGATAGGACAATATTTGTCTGATATACAACTATTTAAAAATCTGGAATCTGAGGATGCAAAAAAATCAAAATATTGAGAAAATTACCTTTGAAGTTGTTCAAATGAAGTTCTTAGCAATGCATACTACCAATCAAAAATGAAGTTTTAATATTTTTACAGTAGGAAATTTACAAAATATCTTCATTGAACATGATCTTTACTTAATATCCTAATGATTTTTGGCATAAAAGAAAAATCAATTTTGACCCATACAATGTATTTTTGGCTATTGCTACAAATATACCCCAGCGACTTAAGATTAGTTTTGTGGTCCAGTGTCACATATACAGTATGTCAAGCAGTTCACGTTAAACTGTAACCTTAGACATACAGCCACGAGATCCTTCATTATAGTAGCTGTGTGTTGTGATTGACAATCCATACGCTCATGCGATTAGCTGATCATCCCTTTTAAATGGGGCCAAGTGGTATATTTTGTGAATATGCAAGATTTCCATATTTATTTTCATTGAATATGGAGCTATCTGTATGAATGCTTCACTGCCCTATAGTGATGTTTCACAACTGCACCTTGTTTTAGTTGACGAGTCTGAAAGAGTCTTCCAAGCTGCTATTCTGTGTTGTTTGTTAGTGCAGGCACTTTGTACCAAAGCAGATGTTGTGTTAGTGTGTTATGATGTACGTGTGTGTATACGCTAACAACGCTGCATAAACACCCTTTAGAATGTAACTGGTGTGGTTTGTTTCATTATTAACCCTTGTGCATCAATTTTAAAAAGTTACTCCGAGGTCATTAGAGGACAAAAAGGTCAGTATAAAAAAAAAGTCGTTAAAATTTGAAACTGAGAAGTACAGGTTTAAAAAAAAAAAAATCATTCTAGTTAAACATGGTCACGTTTATTATAATTCTACACATCTCATAAATACATTTCTAACTTACAAATCTCACTCAAATTACAACACTGCAGAATCATATGAGCGTTTTTCAACACTGATATAAAAAGATGGAATCCATTCACAATGTGTTGTATAAACAAATGTAGTCTTAGAGAACTTTAATTCAGGTTCTTTAAGCACCTCTGTTCCTCATGATGACTCCTGTAAGGAAGAAAACCCACTCTTCTAACAGAACAAGACCGATTTGTGCGTGATCCAGGAGCGTGTGCGTGTCTTTCACAATCCTGATAATAAGAAGAGAGGTAAGAAGTCTATTTGACCACCCAGGATGGGTCTTTTCTGATGCTTTCATTTTCTGGGCCAAGAATAGCCACTCCACATGTCTGCTGACCGACACCAAGATACCTGTTTAACACACACACACACAAAGTAAATATTATATGAATACAAAAAAATATAAATAATATAAATATATAAATACAAACACATGCACGTATATATTTTGAAAATATTTACATGTATATTCATATAATTTATATTATTTATAAATATATTTAATATATAAACAAACATTATTATATATATATATATATATATATATAATATATATATATATATATATATATATATATATATATATATATATATATATATGCGCATGCATTTATATATACACAATAAATATACACAGTACACACATATTATTTAAACAAAAACACGATTAATCGTTTGACAGCACTAATAATTATATTATATACATTTAAATGTTTTGTTACCTGCCAGCGACATCAATTAGGTTTTTATCAGTCACAGCGAACAGTCTCTCTCTGTATCTTTGTTTCATCTCATCTGTAATGCCGTTTAAAAAACGCCCCAAACCTACAGCACAATAACAAGATCCTAGTGAACTAGAGAGCAAATATCATAGAACACAAACTCAACATCCAAACACCTGAGGCCTGTAGCACGAAGCCAGTTTCGGTTTTTACCCAGGAAGGTTCATGTTTCGTCTGAGCAAACTCTTGAGCTTTCGGGTTCAAGCAGCCGGTCTGGTTTTGAGTGGGTTTCGTCACCATGGTAACTTATGCTACAGCTACCCTGCTCCGGAGCAGGTTTTATTCCGGTTTAGAAATCGCAAACCCAAACTGGACCAATCAGCTGTAAACAAAGTGACTTTGCTGATACAATGAAGCCACTCCCCTTATCTCTCACTTCAAATTAAAGCAGTTTACAGTCAGACAAAATTGCTCGACTTTTGCTGCTACTTATTTATTATATTTCTAGTAAATAAATTATAATTAATATATATATGTAATTATTATATGAAGTGGCAATTAATTTGAAGCACTGCATTTAAATTAAATTAAATATACCGGTATATACATATAGATACGCTTTGCTCTGTGTGAGAACTATGTGTAAAGCTCTGTGTGAAACTATATAATTAATTTCAGTTGATTCCTTTGCATAGTCATATTTTCTTTTTGCTGCCTTCTCGAACTTTTGCTGATGCAGAAGTGTTTATTCCTGCCTTAAGTTGTAAATGCATTTAAATGCATTACATTTTTAATAACATCTCTTAATCTTCAGCAGAAAAGTGAATTGCGCTGACTCTCGCGAGAAGGATTCCCCCAATCTGGACAAAGTTACAGATGTTCTCTCACTTAAACTCTCAAAATATAGTGCTCTGTGACTAGAAAAGAGGTAGAAATAATTAACTGAAAAGGAGTTGCTGTACTATTTAACGAAACAGATGTCATTTCCCACTGTTTCATTAACCTTATTAAATGTGTCATCTTTCCCATTTAAATTCTTACATTGTTTCAATTATTTCAGTTAGAATAATAAGAAACTGTAGAGCTGTTACTACCATTCAAATGAAATCAGTAATAAACTCCCATCTTCAGGAAACACCGAAGCGGCATTAGATGTATTTACACAGACTGTTGGATGAAGCTGGGGTGCTATAAATACATTTACACTGCAAAATTTCGAATGCAAGAAAAATTGTATAAGATTAATGTTTTAAATATTTTTTAAACATATAAATAAGAAATGTTGGGGAAAATGCTAAGATAGATTTAAATATGAAACCAAACCAGTAGGTGGCGGCAAATGGGTTATGAATGGGTTACTGAATCAATGACTAACTTGATTCGTTCAAAAACGTGGACACCATGAACGAAACACCCCTGAGATGCTCGGAGACACAAAACAAATTGGAACAATTTTCATCAGCGAAACTGAGCAAAAACAGTCAATATTGTGTGTAAAATCTAAGTCACTTAATTTTACATTTTTGATCACTGAGCTGATCATGCGAAAAATCGTCTACCGATATGGCCAGTCGATCGGTGCATCTCTTGTTTTGTCAACTCTAAACCTAATTTGAAACTCTGAGTTTGTTCAGCTAGCTTCATGCAACAGGCCACTGAGCATTTAAACAAAAACAAAAAACCATATTTAAGCACCAGAACATTTTAAAGACTTCTACACTTCCCAAAATGTAAACAACAATCAATCACAACAATCACAAAACATCCACATGTACAAACATCTAAACCAGGGTTTTCCAAGAAAAGCTAATAATCATAAAAAATGATTTCAATTTCTTATTTTTACATTTTAAATAGAACTGTGAATATACTGTCAAATATTTACTTCAAATATTTGAGAATCCCTTGGAAACCTTAAACCACTATAGTATTACACAGATGGGCTAAAATGTCACTCAGTGTCCCAAGACACAGCCCACATTACTGACCCTTATCTGAGGGGGCGACAGGTGCATCAACAGCTGAGAAAACTGAGAGCTTGGCCTCATCAATGTCTTGCTGGGTAAACTTTCCCGCTCGCGCCCACTCTACTCCGCCACGGAAAGCCGACAACGTCTGGGTGGAGTTCGGGTCTCTGAGAGATTGCCATGTTAAATCAGATAATAAAACATGATTGACTTGGAACTTAAACATCATTATATATGAAGGAAATACACTAATGGATACATTGCATAAGATCCAATGAAATGTGTAGAATGTACCTATAGGAATAAAATGAGAACAGGCCGCCTCCTCCCATTCTAGCTCCGCCTCCATAAGCCCCGCCCTTTTCTCTGATCTCTCCATGCAGGAACTTAGCAGTCATCATCCTTGCTAAAATACACAGACTGAGAGAGAACAACAGATGACAGACTGTCAATAAGCAAAGGACTGCATGATTCATCAAAATAAAACCATAATTGTGATATCATAATTTAATTCAATAAATATGTGCGTTTAAACTTGGATGACAACATTCATTATGCTCATTCTCATTACAAGAATGTGATTGTTGTACCTGGCGTAATCGGTGTGTGTGAAGGGGACGGCGCGCACACACTCGCTGACAAAGTTCACATTAAACGGAAGCTGGAAATACGTCTTCATCTGACAGGGTTTAAAATGAGGCTCCTGGCAGGATGAAGAGGGAGATCGGTGAGAACGCTACACATCAATCAAACCTGAATGCTGCTGTAATGCTGCTGCAAACGCACTCACTGAGATAAGTTTACGACTCGCAGATGATCCAGCTTGAGGATCTAACGCTCTCTATGAGAGGAAAAACAAACAAATCAAAGCTTAATTGATTGTGAAAAGTAGTGTCTTCTAAAAAGAAAAGTGTGGCGTCTCACCTCCACAACGGTTGGTCTGACAGGTTTGCGCTCTTTCCTGTTGGCTGCTATATTACCTATAAACCTCTCCACCTCTCCAGCTGCTTCTGACATTTTCTGCGGCGTGGCGTTCACTGCACACCTGAAACCATGACATCAATCACATTTAAATGCAAATTTATAGTCAGTTATTTGTTACAAATGTAATTTTGATTTTTTTCTAATTCTTATTTTATGTAATGATATGGTATCGTCACTTATTATGGTTAACTAAAACTGAAAGTAAAACTAAAGCCATTAAAAAAGCTACTTGAAATAAAAACTAGTTAAAAAATAGTTTTACTTAATTTGATGTACTAAAATAAAAAAAACTAACTTCAATATAAATGAACAAAAACTATATAGACATATATAAAAAACCCAAAACCATGAAGTTACAAAAACATACAATAAAATAACTAAAACAATTAAAATGAAAACAAAAAATATAAAAATAAAAACAGTCAAAACATTAATAGCAAATAACAGTGATCAGCATCAAAGGCTATATTCATGACGAATTCAGGAGTAATAATATTTAAATTTTAGTATAGTCAGCCACTAATATAGTCAATTATTTAAAAATATTATTTTTACAAATGAACTAAAAAAAATTATATTGATATATAAACTAGATATAGATATAAATATTACATTTATATACAACCTTTCAATTTGATATTCGATAAAAATTCTAATTTTTTTTTCATGAGAAACTTTTCCATTATGCCTATTAATGTAATTTCTGAGTAATAACGTTTCCAAGTATAGTTTAAAGTGGGACACACTAATGAAATATGTTTTCCAGTCAAGAAAGACCTACAAAAACCATGTAAAGGCACCTTTCAATAAATACACATGGGTAAGGCTTGTGTGACTAATTCTACATAAAACTTTCATTTGTTAATTTTTCATGTACCTCATGTTCTCAGGATTCAACAGGTGTCTCTTTATCCGGGGAAGTTTCCTCAAAACGGAAGTCAGATCAGTCATCTCAGCTATTCTTTTCATAAACTTCACCTGAAATTAAAATACAAATGTACAACAGTTTCTTCTACTCAAAGCTGTTAAAGACTGGAGATCAACATCCCAGCTCTCACCTGGTCCATCCCGCTGAAGGCCTCCTGCAGGTCTGCTGTGGGAGTGAGGGTTCGAGCCGCACGCGTCATCGCGTACATGTGACCAGAGTACGAGATGCCATTGGACAGCTCCTGAGCTGACATCATGACCAGCACACGCAGACGCTGCTCGTCATCAAACCGAGGGCTGGAGATGGGCACGACAGATTCTGCATCAGTTTAAAATCATTCAGAGATTGAAACATTTATTTTTCTGTCTCTTTATAAAAGACTAACCTGTTGAAAATGTCACTCCACAGCTGAAACATGTCAGGTAGATTCCTCTCCAGACAGGAAGATGACAGGATAATACCCTAAAAAACATGAATAAAGAGAAAAGCATAGATTGCATACTTGCTCTAATGCAAGCACAAGCTCAAATCTCAACAACAATTCATAGTTTCAAAACCTACAACCTTCTGGCTACCAGTACGGAGATTTTGGCTACTGCATCAAATCACCCCCTCTTTAAAAATGGATATGCATCATATTTATGTAAATTCACATGAAGGAGATACCTGCTCATACAGATCAAGGTCAGCAGTGTCCGGTATGATCTGTGGAGATACAGACATCCCTCCAGTCTTCAGCTCAATACGCTGGGCCTGCTGACGATAATCCAGCTCTCCACAGCCCAACCTGAGATTACATGATCAGTACAATTCTGTAAATTTTTCAAAATTATATAATCTGAAAGCTGAATAAATAAGCTTTCCATTGATGTATGGTTTATTAGGATTGGACGATATTTGGCCGAGACTGACTTAAGACTGTTTTTTGTGGTCCAGGGTCCCATATATGCATGTCTATGTACTTCAATGTAATTCAACTGGTATTTTACACTTTTGCCACTACATATTAAGTCATTACTTATTAACTATTGTAATTATTATTAAGTGATATTTACTAGATTTGTGAACTAGATTTAGAAATAGTATAACAAACACAGATTTATAATGTGAAACCTCATAGCAGCAATTACGGCATAGTATAAAAATAAATATCTGCATATGTCAATATTGTACCAATATGCATAATGCACACATCCATATACTGAATATATAACTGCATCTGTTCATAAGTAAAAATATCTAACTGCTGGATGTCACATTTAAAATCACATTTCAAAAATATTAAATAATAAAAACATTAAATCATATATTCTCACATAGACTGGACTGATTGGATATTATCTAGTCCATGCCGTGATAAACCACAAAGGTTTCATACTTGGTGATGACGCTGCAGAACAGAGGAACATAGATCTTCAGGTCTTCAGGGAGGGAGTTGAGGTTGCACATTGCTCTGAAATACACCATGCCATTGGTGGGCTGCTCACAGTACTGTACAGGTACACCGCCTAGACAGTAAATGTAGGAAATAGTTTCTTCCATCTATCATTTTAACTTTGAGTGTGCTTGTTATATGTATGCATGTGCATTTCACCTGCAGTTCCCGGCTGTACAGGTGTGTAGGGAATGATCGGCTCGATGTCGGACACCTTTAATGCAGGTAGACAGGAAGCATCTTGAGTCGTGCTCTGAGCGGCCAACAGCTGCAAACCTGAAGCAACAACAACAACAACAACAACAACAACAACAACATTAAACCATCTACACAAGAGAAGGAGAGTGGTTATTCTGGTCCTTCCTGTGGTCTCATGATCACACCTTTCTCATAGATGTCTTTGTGGTCTGCATCGCTAAGGTTCTGTATCTTCTGCTGGAGCTTCTGTTCCTCAGCTTCAGCCTGTTTCTCCAAGAATCTCTCATCAGGACTCATGGTAAGGGTCAGTCGATGGGCGTTATCCTGAAACAGACACAGACACAAATTACAATTTAGCAAACACATACTAAAAAACTGCAATTATGAAACAAACATCCTGTTATAAATGCTGTTTTTCTAAAGCACTCCAACAATGAGCACAATCATTTGTAATTGTTTTGCTATTTCCTATTTAGTTTAAACTTTTTGGTCCATTTTTTCCGTGTTTTCTAGTTTTAGGGTTCATTACCTTAAAATAGTGCTGGATTTTGTCCTGGAGGTAGCGAGGGTTCTCCTTTAAACACTGCCGGAACCTGGACACATTCTCACTGATCTTCAACAGCTGCACTGGATCACCATCATGATTCCAACAGGATGCAATATACTGACAGACAGATAGGCAGGCAGAGGTAATGTTATTATTATTATTTTGCAAGTTATATTTTTAGTAAGTGTGAAAATGTTTTTGAATGTTACCCTCAAATATCTAGTGAAATTTCCTAAAACCAACTTATTACTATCAAATAAATAAATAAATAAAAATAATAACAATAACAAAATTAAAAAAAAAAACAAAAAATCTTTTCCAAAAAAAAAAAAAAAAAAAAAAAAAAAAAAATTTATATATATATATATATATATATATATATATATATATATATATATATATATATAAAAATATATATATATATATAGAGCTTAACTTAATGAACTAAAATAACAGACTAAAAATGAAATAAATTATGAAAACTACATAGACATTAAAAAAGACAAAGTAAAAAAATAAAATAAAAAAAAACAATAAAATTACTAAACCTTTCAAATCAAAATCGAAAACAAAATATAAAAACTAATTTAAAACATTAATAAAAACTCTAAATGATTCTAAAATAACACTAGTGTGCGTTTACTCACTGAAGCGAGAGCAAGACCAAAGCTGGTGGACTGATGTTTCATCTGAATCTCGATTTTATGCAGCAGAGCTTCAATCTGCTCCTCTTCAAAACCAGTTCTGAAACAACAATTCATTTACATTCATTCATTTAGCAGGTGCTTTCATCTAAACTGATCCTCAATTCAGATTCTCAGAGTCAATCCAGACATCTGTACAATGGAAAAGCTTGATTTCATTTAAAACACCTCACTGCATTAAAGCAATAAAAACCCAGTCAACACTCACGCAATGATGTCATCGATGGTCTGAGCAATGATGTGTTTGACAGTCTCAGTGTCGTCCTCTGCCATGCCCTGAAGACCGATGGTGAAAGACGCTTGTCTAGTGCTGCCGTCAAACCTGCGGCAATCACACTTTTATAAAGCTCCACTCTCAATAATCAGAAAGATGAACTGATTTTGAGAGTCTTGTCAAATAACGTACCCCACTGAAGAAGAGAAGTCAGAACCGATTTCGGGCTCGATCAGGGCTTTGTAGAAGGGAGAGTTTGGACCAGAGATCATCAGAGAGGAGAGGAGGCTCAGAATGAATGCTTCAAATGTGTCTGTGATGCTGAAACACACGCAGACAAGCAGTTAGACAGCTAAAACACAATTAAAAAAAAAAAAAATGAGAGAAACTGTGTAAATATTTGTCCACTCACTCTCCCAGCAGATAGCTCATGCAGAGCGTGTTTTGTTTGATGGGATCTGGAGCAAGTGCATCTGGCCTGCAAGTCACATGATCCACTCTCTGAACAAAAACAAAACATGACAAACCTCACAAAGCTGTTTTTACAGTGTGTTTGGACTGATTATGTTGCATTTTCTGTAGTGATGGGCGCTTTCGAAACACTGCTTCATGAAGCTTTGAAACATTTACTGATCTTTTGTTTCGAATCACAGATTCAGAGCTCGTTTCAAACTTGCCAAGTCACGTGA